>NC_056736.1:283643973-283798973 GCF_019279795.1 Protopterus annectens | reverse complement strand
CTTGCTCCTGCTCCACCACCCCAAACACAAATGCTCAAAATGGCAGAGGATCTCATCTCCTTTATCCAGGTAGTCAGGCCACAACTTCTAAAAGGAAAAGGCACCCTTCTCCAGAAATTGACATAGCATGATTGTGAGAAATCTGACTATTAAGCTTTTGAAGAGGAACAGCAACCTCTATTTATGAGGATTCGGATGCAGAGGAATCCATCCCTTCTCCCTCCCTTCTGCCTCCCCTCCAGAGGACCTTTCCTTTGGGGAAACCCTTCATACCCTCTGAGAACATTTTCCAGTGGAAATCTCAGGACTTCCCCCAGTCTAAGATAAGACTTTGAGAGTTTCTGGACCTGTCCCAGCACAGACCCCTGGCCGTCCCCCCTGTATTAGAAGTGGCGGATGATTTCCATGAATCCAGCTTAGCCCCTTGACGCCCTCCCACATGCTCCTAGTAAACCTGACAGGTATTAGAGTACCAGATTCTCACAAGTACCTGTACAGAAATCCTGCTGCAAATCCAGAGGTCATTACTCAGGGGCCTAAGGAGCTAAGACTAGTTCTGCCAAGAATCCTATTCCTTTTGACAAAGACTCCAGAGCTCTGGACAGATGGGGTAAAAAAGTATACAGCTCTGCAACCTTGGCTATCAGAGCACTCAGTTGTCAGTTCCATATGTTAAAATGTCAGCAACATGTTATGGAACTATTAATACAAAAGATTTCTACCTTTCCTGACTGTGCCAGTTCTGGATATGACACCCTAGAAGCCTCTAGCAGGGCAGCAGTGTCAGGATCTGTCACTAGGAGACATACATGGCTGAAGAAACAGCCTCTCCCTTATATAAAGTTTAAACTTATTGATGCACCCCTGGATAAGGAGCGCTTGTTTGGAGTAAAAGAAGAGGTGCTTAAAAAGATGGAAAACGAAGCAAAATCTATGCAAACAGTAAAATATTTTCTTCAGGTTCAACCTCCCAGGTTCAGCAGGAACTTTCCCTCTTAAGTACTCGTCCTTCCCTGCACCTAATAGAAAGGGCAAAGGTAAGCCCCGCAGGGGCAGACCATCCAGGCCCTTATCCCAGGGCCAGCAGAGAAGCAAACAGTGGACCATTTCCTCCCCAAAGGCAGGGAGTTCTAAGCCACCCTTCTATGGCAAAAACTCACAATGACTCCCCCTCTTCAAAGAAAATTGGCTTTCTGTAGCAAAGGACCAATGGGTCTTAAAGATCATTTTTCAGGGATATAAATTCTCTTTCAGCAAACTCCCATTTCCAAGAGGGTACCCAGACTTGCCTCCAAATCAGTGCTAGAGGCCTTGAAACAGGTCCAAACTGTCATATCCCAGGGGGCAGTAGAACCTGTCTCCTCAGATGAAACAGAAGCGTTTATTCCAGACTTTTCCTTGTTCCCAGAAAAGAGGGCACTTGGCACCCATCCTGGATCTATCCATACTGAACACCTCCCTGGTGGTCCCCAGATTCAAAATGGTAACCTTGCAGCAATTGCTGCCTATGCTAACAACAAATGCCTGGCTAGTGACCCTAGACCTAAACGATGCCTACCTCCACATCCCCGTAAGGGAATTCTGCAGGAAATTCTTGTGCTTCAGAGCAGGATCACAACACTTTCAGTTCTCTACACTGCCCTTTGGCTTATCTACTGCACTCAGCGTATTCACCAAATGCTTAGCCCTGGTCATAGCATTTTGCAGACAAAGAAACATACACATTTACCCTTACCTGGACGACTGCCTCATTCAGACAGAGTGCAAAGAAAAGCTTCTTCAGGACCTTCTCTTTGTCAAATCCCTCCTAACATCCCTAGGGTTCACAGTCAACGAGAAGAAATCAAAGCAAACTCCCACCAGGAAGATCATTTCTTGGGAGCTCTGCTAGACACAGCATCCCAAATGGCCTTCCTATCCCCAGAAACGTAGAGCTTCCTGTCTCTACTTTACCCAGCTGGCTTTCAGAAGTCCCCTCACTGTGAGGAAGTTCTGCAAGCCTTGGGATATATGGCATCTTGCATCCTTCTAATTCTTCTGGCCAGGCTTCACATGAGAAAACTAGAGTATGTAAAAAAAACTCTGGTGTCAGCACTCTAGAGATCTCTCTCCCTCTGATCCCATGTATAAGGGCTGAGTTTCTCTGGTAGGCAGAGGCCTTTACCAAGAACAAGGGTATTCCCTTTATCCTCCACCCTACCGGCCAGACCATCACCACAAAAGCCTCAGACATTACTTGGGGCACACACCTAGCAGGCAAGTACACCCGAGGTCTTTGGGATGCCCAACACCTTCCCTTGTACATCAGTCAAAAAGAAATGGCAGTACAAAAGGCTCTGACATCCTTCAAACCCCGTCTCCGACCAGGGGTTCTCCTTATAAAAAGACAACAACACGCTAATTTGGTATATCAACAAACGGGGGGGGGGGGCAATCTTAACCTCTGTGCAGGCTAGCCATGAACCTCTGGCTGACAGCCGCCTCCATGGGTCTACACCTAATTGCCCAATACCTACCAGTAGTCAACACCCTGGCAGACCACCTAAGCAGAAACTTACTGGATCCCCTTGAATGGTAGCACCACAGGGAAATCATTCTGCAGATCACTCAGGAGTGTGGGTGACTCCGGAGGTGGATCTCTCTGCTTCGCACCTCAACCACCAGCTGCAAAAGTTCTGTACCAGCGAGTATCACGTAGCGTGGAAGGTGGATGCATTGACCTTTCCCTGGAACTCTGTCTTTGTGTACTTGTTATCTCCTCTGCCTCTTATTCTCAAGGTACTGATCAGAATGAGGGGGGAGAGACCAAAGGCTATCCTCATTGCTCCAGATTGGCCCAGACAACATTGGTACCCCTACTGCACAGCCTGACCTTGCAGCTTCCCCTGATTTCAGACATCTTGACTCAGGTGGGAGGGGTTACTGCACCCAGACTTGCAGACTCTCAATCTTTCAGCATGGTTTATACTTAGAGCCAACAAGGAGTCCCTGTTAAGCAATCACGTCCTAGACATTATCACAGAGGCCAGAAGGCCCAGCACCAGAAAATCTTTTGCAGGGAAGTGGAAACGTTTCTGCTTCTGGAGCCAGTCCCTCGCATCCTTCCATCCCTCTTATCTTGGATTACCTAGCAGAGTTACTCAAAAGTGCCCCCTCCTTCTCTTCTATTAAAATCCATACCTCTGCCATTTTAGCCCATTATGATTCAGACCTACCCCTCTTCTCTCATCCTTTGATTAAACAATTCCTCAGAGGGGCTTCTAATATCAGACCTCCCAGAAGGCCTCCCACAACAGCCTGGGACCTGAATTATATTTTAGAAAAACTAAACTGACCTCCTTTCGAACCTGCTTCAACAGAATTTATATTCCTCTCCTGGAAAGACCACCTTCCTATTAGCTATCACCTCAGCCAGAAGGGTTTCAGAACTTCAGGCAGTCATGGCTGTCGAGCCCTTCATCATTTTCCATGCAGAGAAAGTCTCCCTGAGGACTAACCCCTCCTTTTTGCCCAAGGTGGTATCAGATGTAACCCTCAACCAGGCCATACTCCTACCCACCTTCTTCCCCAACCCTGAAAACAAGGGGGAAAAGAATTCTGCACTCACTAGACATACACAGACAATTCTGATACTGTCTGGACCGTACTAAACCCTTCAGAAAAACAGACCAGCTGCTTGTCAGCTTTGCCCCAGGGGCAGAGGGTAAGCCCATTTCCAAGCAAACCAGTTCCAAATAGATATTACTCTATATCCATTTCTGCTACAGACTTCATGGGAAACCCCCCCACAAGTCTATTCATACCCATTCCACTAGGGCAGCCTCCACTTCCACAGCCTTCCTCAGAGGAGTCCACACCAGGGACATCTTGGAAGATGCCACCTGGACCCCTCTGTACCTTTACAAAGCATTACCATCTACCTTTTTTGTAAGACTTGGGCAGGGTTTGCTTCTACAGTTCTGCAGGACTTGCTCACCCATGCCTTGGGATCTAACCTATCCTTTCACCCCTGTCCTCAGCTTTGGGAATCCTCCCACAGATGACTGCAGCAGTGAAACATGAAGAACATAGTACAGTTGTGTACACTTGCCATAAATTTGGATGTTGGAGTGTATTTACTGTTGCAGTCCTGGTTTCCCTCCCTCCATCCCCCTTATATCCTTTTCCCCTAGGGAGACATAAGCTTCCCACTGTGGCTTTTAGCCACCAGGGCCACTTTGCCTTAATTTCTTGTGCTTCTGACGGGTTAGGGGAAGAAAAACTGATGTAATGACGTTGGCTGCCTTGCTTTATAGCACTGACAACCTGACACTACAGGTGACTACAGCCGACGCACAAAAGCATTTACTCTGGTATTTGGGCCAGCCGAGAGCTACCATAGTAGGGATAACCCACAGGTGATGACTGCAACAGTGAATTCACTCTAATATCTACAATTATGGTAAGTGTACACAACTGTACTTTCCTTCTCTGGAGTAGTCTGTGTTCCTCAAGGCTTTTCGTGTGGATCCACCTTATGACCTGGATGGTCGCCCCAGAGGAGAGACCAGTTTATATACTATCACGACAGGTTTGGAAGGAGTGGGATGTGATGGAACCCATCCCTCATAAGCTGGGTAAGATCTCAAGATAGAGCACATTGGAGTTGGAGTAAGTGGCCTGCGATGGATACCATTGTGAGTTGGTGACAGCAGCCAATAAGAAGCAGCACTCTGAAGAGTACTCTGCGCATCACCCTAACAGAGTCCAGGGCTCTGAACAAATGGGTGTGTATACTTCATTGAAGTTTGACTTGTGGGTACTGAACTGTTAGATTTGACACAGGTGATATCAAATTTTCCCTTGGGTACCATGACAGTGGATCCCCATATAACATTGGAGTTTTAGCTCCTTTTACCAGTGTGTCAATGCTTCTCTTGTCTTGCGCAGCGGATGGCATAGCCAGAGCAGCAGGTACCATGTCTTGCATCCAGGAATGGTAGTGAATAGTGTCTGATTTTGCAGAAAGCTTTAAGGCATTCTTATTCAGTGCCCACAACACCCATCCAAGTAGTCCAGCAGCTGTATCCATAGCCTTTCTAAAGCTCTTCCAAAGCAGCTCACTCAGGACATGAGATATATAACTGCAGTGCACAGAGCAGCTGCAGTAAAAGTAGAGAATTCCATGCCTGGATTCAAACTAGGCACCCCTCATATACTACTGCTTGCTGAAAATTGTTGAAAATCTTGTAAAAATGAAGAAATATTGCCATCAGGATGTAACCTAAGAAATGACTGAACTTGCTGGAGGGTGTCATGATCCCTAATACCATAGAAGTAGCAGTACACCACAAGAGACATCCAGCATTTGATTCTGAAGAGATAGTCAAACCTAAATTAAATTCATATGAGGCGAAATGCATAATTTCTGCATACATACCTCCAAATCGAAATAATACTAATACCTCTGAAAATGTACTCACCTGGATAACAGTGTAAAATTGGAAACTCTTCTGTGTGACTTCAACATAGATTGGTCTGATCAAAACAGCATCGCCTTCCACTTGCGTATAAGTCTCTTTTTGGTCTAACCCAAGTTATTAAGTATCCAAGATGTGATAAAACCTCAACAGAACTAACCCTGAATTGCATACTATTCACTAATCCTGAAAAAAATAAAACTGGACCATCATCCAGCCTGTGTTATCTGAGATGATTTAAAAGTTACCCAAGGGCCATCACTTAAACTGTGTAAGAAACCTTATTAGCTGCAGCAGAAATACTTTCATTGAGACCCTAAAACATCGTAACTGGACCCCACTAAAAGTACTCTCACTAGATGTGTCTTAATTTTCACCTTTTTGCAAGTATTAAATTGACAGGCACCTCTTTGATTTACGTGGATCAAAGCAACAACTTGACCTTGACTAGTGTGAAAAACAAAACAATTGCAGACACCTAAAAAATCATAAGTGGTTCTTATACAAATCAGGCTTTGTGCCCACTGAGTGGCACACAGCTACAGTTATCCCACTTCACAAGGGAGGATCCGCCTTGGGTCCTGGGAACTACTGTCCCATCAGTCTGACAAGCCTGATCTGCAAGGGCATGCAACACATTATTATGGAACTTAGAAATAAAGACATTGGCAACCTTCAAACACTGGACCCCACCCAGTTTGGGTTTGTGAAGGACCGATCTTGTCTCCTGAATCTGATTGTCTTCTTCGAATCAGTCTCCAGAGCTGTGGACGAGGGTAAGGCGACCCACACAGCCTATCTGGACCTCGCCAAGGCCTTCAACACCATCCCCCACTCTGGAATCATAGATAAACTTACTAAGCTGGGCATAAATCCCTACATCACTCGGGTTGCCAACTGGCTTACTGACAGAACCCAGACTGTAAAAGTAGCCGACTCCAAATCCAGCTCCAGACAAGTGGAGTACCTCAGGGTTCAGTCCTGGGACCACTGTTTGGCATCTACTTCTCTGAAATACAGGCCAACGCTAAGGGACTCTGGCTAACAAAATTCGCAGATGACTACAAACTGGGAGCCATTATTGAATCCCTAAATGATGTGGCTATTCTACAAAAGGGCCTTACAGAAACAGATGCCTGGTGCCAGAGCCATGGGCTCAAGCTTATTGCCAAGAAATGTATAGTTATCCCCTTTGGAAAAAAAACATGTACCCATGAATTGCCACTCTAAACATCGAAGTGTGATGAGAGACTTAGGGAATACAGGTGGATAGTGGTCTCACTTTCGATAACCACATCGCCACAACAGTCAGGAAATCCTTGTGTGGCACACCTCATCACTAAGGGCTTTTCATCCAGAAAAAAGGAGGTCATTGTCCCACTGTACTCCTCCCTCATTAGACCCATTATAGAGTATAATGCCCTGTTTGGTATGTACCTTACAAGACATCTACAACAGCTGGAAAGGCCACAGAAATATCTCACTAAAAGAATCACAGGCCTAAAGCAGATGCCATATGCTGACCGTCTAAAAACTCCAGCTATACTATGTGGCATATCGTCTACTCAGAGGCGATCTCTGCTTAACATACAAGGCCATGTCAAAGCCTGAGCTGTTGGACATGCGCCACTGAAAGAAATCCCAATCCCTCAGAGCCACATGCTCCAGGGATCTAAACTTTGTCATCACAATGAACAAAACATGCTGGAGGGATAGGTTCCTGACCCAGAGACTCCCCATACTCTGGAATAGACTGCCTGTACATGTCAAGCAGGGCACCTCATTGGCCCTCTTCTAAAGGAACCTTTATGATTGGATGGGAGATAGGAAATTCACCCTGGGGATCATGTCAGTCGCCCTGCTAGACAGGGGTCCAGAGAAGTAAATATTGTGGGAAGAAATATCCAGGGAATTGTTATGGCTAGGCTTGCATAGGCCCTAGGGCCGATAGCCTAGTACCAACCTATGAAACTAAAAAAAAATATTGCATAACAGCACAAAGACGTACACCATTAATCCTAAACAGATATTCATCATGTTTCACTGTTGCAGTCATCACACTTGGGTTATCTGCCTGCAGATAGCCCTCAAGTCGGCCCGAATACCAGAGACTTAGTATTTCTGCGTCGGTTGCTGACGCTCCAGGACTGACGTCAGGTCATCAGGGGTATAAAAACAGGCAGCCGACGTCATTACATCAGTCTTTCTTGCCAAGGAGCCCAAAGCAGAAACTGTTCGAATGAGTGCCAGTCGGCTGCCACCTGACTTTTTGTTTCCGAATTGAATTATCCTGAAGTTTTTTAAAGCTTAGTACTCCGTTGGGGATCCTTTTTTCTTGCTCTAACAGATGTCAGTAAAAGTTAACAATTGTCTTGCCTGTGGAAAGCAAATACCACACCGAGATTTCCATTCTTGCTGCATCACCTGTTTAGGTCCAGACCACGACGTACCTCGCTGTCTGGTTTTGTGCCTTGTTTAATGCCCGAACCATTCGTCCTCAGGCCCTTATTGTCGCTAAGTACTTTCATTCTCTATCTCCGTATTCTGAAATGGCTTCGGTAAGCCATCCAACTAACGATCTTCCGAAAATGTAAGGATAAAGACAGACCGCACAGATCCGAAACTGCCGACGCTTCCATTAAGCTAGTCACCAATTCGCCGGTACTCAGTGAGGCGCTTTCGCAGCCCCTGATGCCCACCAGTGGATTTGCAGGCCTCTACAGAGACCCATTTGGAGTCAGATATGCTGCAGGACTCTTCGACTACGGAACCTGTGGATGTCTTTACCTTGGATGGGTCTGGAGCTGCTGAGCAGGCACTGGCTTCTGAGGAAGTTTTTCGCACTACTGATATTCGACAAAAAACGACATCTTTCGTGTCTTCAGTTCTGTCTAAAACTACTGAGTTTCTAAGGCCAAGAGTATGCGCTACGCCTAAAAAACCAAGCGACCCAAACTCAAGCACCTGCTTCCTTGCTACAACATCAAATGCTTAAAATGGCAGACGACCTTATTGTGCTATTTAGGGGAAGTCGGCCTTCCCCTGCTGAGAGAGAGACCTGTCCCCAGAAGCTTTAACAGACCAAGAGTCCGACGACTCTGAGGTATGGTTATGAAGACATGCCTCTTATCTGCTTATTAAGATTCAGATGCAGAGGAATCCATTCCCTCTGCTTCTCCTGCAGAGGATTTTTCTTTTGGTGAAACTTTACATACTTTGAGAGCATTTCCACTGGGAATGCCAAGACTATCCTCAGTCCAAAAAGAGACTCTGAGAGAATTTCTAGAGTTGCCACAACATAGGCCTTTAGCAGTACCCCCAGTCCTGGATGTTGTGGATGATGTCTTTATGGAATCCAGTTTAACTCCTGATACTTTACCCCCTGCACCTAGGAAACCAGACTGGTACTACAGAGTTCCTGACTCTCTCAAATTCCTTTTCAAAAATCCTACTGCTGACCCAGAGGTCATCTCCCAGGGCCCTAAAGGTATCAAAGCAACTACAGCTAAGAATCCCACCCTTTCGGACAGGGAATCCAGAGCTTTAGACAGATGGGATAAGAAAGTATACACCTCTGCAACTCTTGCCATTAGGGCTTTGAATTGCCAGTTTCACATGTTGAAGTAAACCAACCAAGTTCTATGCACGGGGAGATGCACGGTCCAAACCATCTAAGACAAAGCAACAAAAGTAGACCAGCAAGAGCAGTAGCAGAGGTAAATTCCAATCATTTATTACAAACAGACTGGTTTCGGCAAATGATGCCTTCAGTGTAGGACAAAACAACAAGGTCCCATCCACCATACATTAAATATACATTCTAAGCCAATAGGCAAACTGAGGTCATGAATATTAATGGAAATTGAAGAGTGGCCATAGCCCAAAAAAAGTTTTTGATGAAAACAAAATCCTAACAAAGATTTAACTGCTAAAATTTGAATGTAACATCCAGATCCCTTAAAGAACCAAAACCAATTAAAACAGAATGCATAACCATAAACACATTTTCAAAAACTACATATAGAAAAAAGGAATGCATACCAAAAAAGACAAAAATGAACTGTGTTGTGCCATAGGAACACCCAGTGGCCTGTGGTCAAATTATTTATGATAAATTCAGCCATCAGACATCCTAAATAGCAATAAGGACTAGAATTAGTTCATAATGAACAACAACATAATATAATGCAATATGGTAAACTAACCATCCAAAACAGAAAAAATCAATATAATTAAGGTGCCTAGAAACATAGTTATACATTGAACATAAATAATCTGAAAACTATGTAGCCCTATTATAGCGTAATACGCCAGTCAAAATGTTCCAATATATGTAGTGGAAACTGACATGTAAAGAAAAGAAATATATATGTAATAATTATTCTGCATGCCATAAGAGACCAGTCAAGGAACACCCAATCAATGAAAGTGATAATCGCTGTACCACAGCCAAACAGAACCACCCCCGTCCAATATCTGTACATCAAAAGTACTAGGAAAACTTTGAACACAAGTTCAAAACCCGGACCTAGATTATATAGTACTATAATACTAATATGGTCCCAGAAAGTCTGTATTAAAACATAATGAACCAACTACAGATGATCATTAAGTCCAGGAGGAAAAAGACCCCCTAGTGTAACTATCCAATAGTTCTCTTTCTGATCTA
The DNA here is from genome assembly GCF_019279795.1 of Protopterus annectens. Lineage (NCBI taxonomy): Eukaryota > Metazoa > Chordata > Ceratodontiformes > Protopteridae > Protopterus > Protopterus annectens. The sequence goes on along the minus strand of NC_056736.1, from coordinate 283,788,845 downwards.
ATAGACCAAGCCAACCCTGTTTGACATCTGTCACCAGTAATACGATCTATAACCATAAAATTGAATCTAGCCTGTGAATGTTTGAGAGTATGTTGGTACAAGGCACTGGTCAGTTTGTGATTCCTAATATCACTGCGATGTTCATTCATTTGACACCTGAGGGCCCTTGAAGTTTGGCCCACATAAAATGCACCTCAATAACAAGAAGCGAGGTACACAACCCAATCACTACTACAGTTCCCAAATATTTTAATGTTAAATATCCGGGTGGTATTGCGACTTGAGAATTCCTTTGATTTATTCATGTAGGAACACGATCCACAGTGGCCACAGGGAAATGAGCCAAATAGCTCATCCCCTTGTAATGTAAGTTGTTTGTAAATAATCCCTCCACTAGCCATATGTTTGTAATGTGATAAGTACGAACCCAAAGTTTTGCCTGGTTTGTAAGAGAACCGACATTGTGGTCCCAAAAGTGACCTCAATTGGTCATTGGCCAGTAAAATATTCCAATGTTTGTTAATGGTATTCCTGACCATATTGATGTTTCTACCATAAGTGGTAACAAAACATATGGGAGTATTAGATGTATTGTTTCTCATGGATTTGTACTCCAACAGTTGTTCCCTGTTCATTTGGTTGACCCTACATTTGGCTACGTTGATGTCATTATGATCATATCCCCTATTGGCAAACCTACTACCCAAATCCATGCTAGCTGATTGATATTCAACGTCCTTCGAACTAAGACGCTTAATACGCATGAATTGTGACACTGGAATGCTTCTGATAGTGTGGCGTGGGTGCATGCTGGAAGCATGAAGCAAGGTATTATATTGTGGGTACTTGCGGAACACCTTGGTGGATAGTGTGAAATCATGATTTCTGGAGACCGTAACATCCAGAAAGTTGATTGTATTTTGGTCATATGTTACTGAAAACTCCAGTCCCCATATATTGCTGTTAAGATAATCGACAAATTCATGCAAGTAACCCAAATCCGCACGCCACACTAGCCAGCAGTCATCCAAATAACGTTGCCAGATGTCCATCTCAACCTGGTAAATGTTATGTGAGTTGTCATAAATCATGTACTCCTCAAAGTAAGCCATGAAAAGGTCTGCATAAATAGGAGCAAACGATGCTCCCATAGCCGTGCCTTGTAGTTGCCAATAACACTGGCCTTGAAAATATAGCACATTTTTGTTGAGTACATGTTCTGACATACAAATAAGTAAGGTATTAAACCCTGGTGAATAGAGATCCATGCTGCGAATATAGAAGTGCTTCCTGCCGATCCGTTTTTCTGGTGCCCTTTATAGGGGGATTAAATAGGAATTCGAATTTGGTATATCAGAGGAATCCTCAGTTTTTGGTACGTTTTGGGCCCTTAGCTCCTATTATATTCAGTTGTTTATTTTTTCAAATAGGGTGGGGATCTCGATTCTATATTCGCAGCATGGATCTCAACAATATTTTGTCCGGATTATGTGCTGATAGGCAGGATATAGGTGTTTTTGGGATCGACACCCCACCAAGCAATGATCCGGATAATCCTGAACAACCACTTATGGTGGAATGTGATATGTTTTTTCATTCTCTTACCAAGGCATTTAAAACACTCAGATCTAATATTTGGCATCTAAAACTGTGACGAGCATATTCTACTCAGAACATGGCTCCCAGGGGACTTAGGATACGTCTCCAACCTTTAGTGGGGAGACCAGATGAAAAGTTGAATCAGGATTGGAAGGAAGCTTTACAGTTGGGGTCCATGTCATTTGTGAATATTTTATTACAATACTATGAAAGAACGGTTGATTTGAATATACAAGACATCAAGACATTATGTTCGGATGTCAGTAAGTTCGAATCCTCTCCGAAATATCAAGATAATATTAAGAAACTTTCACAGGATCTGACAGAACATGAGAAAATTAAGGAACGTAAGATTAAAAAGTTTCACAGGGATTATTCGGACTATCAACGGGGCAGACCATTTGATTTCAGTCGGTCTGTTAGATTTGCTGACACCAATCAAGTTAGGACGGGGCCCAGTCGTACCAAAAAGAGACCTCGATCTATTTTGAAAAATAGAGATGGATCTCTTAATAGTACTTCAGGGGATGATTCCTCAGTAACTGACAGTGAGGGGACTTCTGATAGGAGTTCTCCTAATAGAAAGAGAAGTAATAGGAATATCCCTTTAGGAGGGGCACGGGACATCGGGGGGGCAGGAAGCACAAGAAAAGAATCTCCACAGGTTTCGTTTCAGGGTCTATTGAACAATTTTCTGAGTTAGGGTCCATTCAGTCTTCGAATCAGAATGTATTAAATTTGTCCAATACTGTATTATCTGAGGAACAAATAGCCCTACTTAATAAGGGACTGAACTACATACCTTCCTTTTTCTCTCAAGAATATCACATCATTCAGGATTTACAGTCTTTTTGCCGTACCCTCAATTTAAAATTGTTCTTTGCTGAGGATAGTTCAGGAATATATGACTAGTTTAGGTTTGGTAGGTCATCTTTTCAACCACCTATGAACAAATATGTTTCCATATTTATGGATTCAATTCTGAGGGACCTCCATTTTGAGAACTACAGGCATGTTATGTTGGGAAGTAATCTTACCACTGGTGACAGGTTGGCTTTAGATCAATTACGCAATAACAAGGAAATCACTGTACTTTCAGCTGACAAAGGAGGTGCTGTGGTGGTTCTTAATACAGTTGATTACATACAGGAAGGGTTGTCACAATTATCTGATAAAACATGTTATATGCATATGCTGATAGATCCCACACCTAATTTCAAGGATGAAATTGACTCCTTTTTGAAGTTAGCTTTTGAGGAGGGGATTATTAGCAAAAAATGTTTGTCATCACTGACAGTGTCTGAACCATCCAAGCAGATTCTATATCTTTTACCTAAGATTCACAAATCTCTCAGCAAACCTCCTGGTAGACCTATTGTCTCTGGAACAGGATCTCTTACTGAACCTTTATCTGCATTTGTCACGAGATATCTTAAACCTTTGTTGGGTTTGATTAGGGCAAGATTGCAGGACACAACCCAATTCTTACAGATTATTCAAGATACACAGAACCGGGATGGTATATGTGCACTTTAGATGTAAAAGCATTATGCACCAGTATTCCACATTGGGCAGGTTTACAATCCTTCCAATACTGGCTTAACAGAGCAAATCTCTATTCACCAGGGTTTAATACCTTACTTATTTGTATGTCAGAACATGTACTCAACAAAAATGTGCTATATTTTCAAGGCCAGTGTTATTGGCAACTACAAGGCACGGCTATGGGAGCATCGTTTGCTCCTATTTATGCAGACCTTTTCATGGCTTACTTTGAGGAGTACATGATTTATGACAACTCACATAACATTTACCAGGTTGAGATGGACATCTGACGACGTTATTTGGATGACTGCTGGCTAGTGTGGCGTGCGGATTTGGGTTACTTGCATGAATTTGTCGATTATCTTAACAGCAATATATGGGGACTGGAGTTTTCAGTAAAATATGACCAAAATACAATCAACTTTCTGGATGTTACGGTCTCCAGAAATCATGATTTCACACTATCCACCAAGGTGTTCCGCAAGTACCCACAATATAATACCTTGCTTCATGCTTCCAGCATGCACCCACGCCACACTATCAGAAGCATTCCAGTGTCACAATTCATGCGTATTAAGCGTCTTAGTTCGAAGGACGTTGAATATCAATCAGCTAGCCTGGATTTGGGTAGTAGGTTTGCCAATAGGGGATATGATCATAATGACATCAACGTAGCCAGATGTAGGGTCAACCAAATGAACAGGGAACAACTGTTGGAGTACAAATCCATGAGAAACAATACATCTAATACTCCCATACGTTTTGTTACCACTTATGGTAGAAACATCAATATGGTCAGGAATACCATTAACAAACATTGGAATATTTTATTGGCCAATGACCAATTGAGGTCACTTTTGGGACCACAATGTCGGTTCTCTTACAAACCAGGCAAAACTTTGGGTTCGTACTTATCACATTACAAACATATGGCTAGTGGAGGGATTATTTACAAACAACTTACATTACAAGGGGATGAGCTATTTGGCTCATTTCCCTGTGGCCACTGTGGATCGTGTTCCTACATGAATAAATCAAAGGCATTCTCAAGTCGCAATACCACCCGGATATTTAACATTAAAATATTTGGGAACTGTAGTAGTGATTGGGTTGTGTACCTCGCTTCTTGTTATTGAGGTGCATTTTATGTGGGCCAAACTTCAAGGGCCCTCAGGTGTCAAATGAATGAACATCGCAGTGATATTAGGAATCACAAACTGACCAGTGCCTTGTACCAACATACTCTCAAACATTCACAGGCTAGATTCAATTTTATGGTTATAGATCGTATTACTGGTGACAGATGTCATAAACAGGGTTGGCATGGTCTATTAGATCAGAAAGAGAAATATTGGATAGTTACACTAGGGGGTCTTTTTCCTCCTGGACTTAATGATCATCTGTAGTTGGTTCATTATGTTTTAATACAGACTTTCTGGGACCATATTAGTATTATAGTACTATATAATCTAGGTCCGGGTTTTGAACTTATGTTCAAAGTTTTCCTAGTACTTTTGATGTACAGATATTGGACGGGGGTGGTTCTGTTTGGCTGTGGTACAGCGATTATCACTTTCATTGGTTGGGTGTTCCTTGACTGGTCTCTTATGGCATGCAGAATAATTATTACATATATATTTCTTTTCTTTACATGTCAGTTTCCACTACATATATTGGAACATTTTGACTGGCGTATTATGCTATAATAGGGCTACATAGTTTTCAGATTATTTATGTTCAATGTATAACTATGTTTCTAGGCACCTTAATTATATTGATTTTTTTCTGTTTTGGATGGTTAGTTTACCATATTGCATTATATTATGATGTTGTTCATTATGAACTAATTCTAGTCCTTATTGCTATTTAGGATGTCTGATGGCTGAATTTATCATAAATAATTTGACCACAGGCCATTGGGTGTTCCTATGGCACCACACAGTTCATTTTTGTCTTTTTTGGTATGCATTCCTTTTTTCTATATGTAGTTTTTGAAAATGTGTTTATGGTTATGCATTCTGTTTTAATTGGTTTTGGTTCTTTAAGGGATCTGGATGTTACATTCAAATTTTAGCAGTTAAATCTTTGTTAGGATTTTGTTTTCATCAAAAACTTTTTTTGGGCTATGGCCACTTTTCAATTTTCCATTAATATTCATGACCTCAGTTTGCCTATTGGCTTAGAATGTATATTTAATGTATGGTGGATGGGACCTTGTTGTTTTGTCCTACACTGAAGAAGGCATCATTTGCCGAAACCGGTCTGTTTGTAATAAATGATTGGAATTTACCTCTGCTACTGCTCTTGCTGGTCTACTTTTGTTGCTTTCACATACTGAAGTGCCAACAACATATTATGGAACTTGTTAAGCAAAAAATAGCTACCTTTACAGACTGTGCAGAAAATAAAGAAAAACAGCAGCTTATGCATTCTGCAAGCCAAATCAGCAAGCACATTTTGCAATGTGACTTTGACTCCCTAGAAGCATCTAGCAGGTCGGCTGATGCCTTTATACCCAAAGAACTGCAGCTATGACGTCGGGTGAAGTGCGACACCAGCCGAGGCCAGACCCAGACTTTGGAATCCGGCCGACCGAAGGGCTTTCTGACGACAAGACAACCCATTTGTAAGGACTGCAGATGCAATCCTGTTCGGACATCTACATTTATGGTAGGTACAAAACTGTACTTTTTCCAGCCTGCTCAAGGCTATCTCAAACAAGACCCGGGGGAAACAGACCCCCCAAACTACAGTCTCAGGGTATGCAGAGATCTAAGCAATGGAGTGCCTCCACTTCAAAAACAGGGAGTGCTAAGCCACCCACTTACAGAAAGAATTCACAATGACTTCTCAACTACACTCCCCATCTCTGCCCAACTGCTTGTGTCCCTAGGAGAAAAACTTGCCCATCATACAAAAAACTTGACTTCCTTCACCAAAGTCCGATGGGCCCTCAACATTGTATCCCAGGGGTACAAATTTTACTTCCACGCACTGCCAACCCCAAAAGGGTTCCCAGACCTTCCTCCAAACCAGTGGGCAGAATCCCTGTTCTCCATAAGGGCAATTCATCCTGCTCCTGCGGAACAGATAGGTCAAGGGCTCTATTCCAGACTTTTCCTGGTACCCAGAAAAGAGGGCACTTGGCGCCCAATCCTAGATCTTTCCATTCTAAACACCTTCCTGGTGATACCAAATTCAAAATGCTCACCCTGAAGCAGCTTCTTCCTGTGCTGGCCAAAGATGCCTGGTTAGCCACCCTAGACTTAAAAGAAGCTTATCTGCATATCCCTGTAAGGGACTCGTGCAGGAAATATCTACACTTCAGGGCAGCATCTATGCATTATCAATCATTTGCACTTCCCTTTGGCTTATCCACTGCTCCCAGAGTATTCACAAAATGCCTGGCTCCAACCATTGCTTCCCGCAGACAAACAAAAATTCAAATTTACCCATACTTGGACGACTGCCTGATTTCAGGCAGGCAGTCAGGAAATGCTGTTTCAACACCTGACATTTGTAAAAAACCTTCTAACCTCCCTGGGGTGTACCATCAATGAAAAGAAATCAAAACTACTCCCCAGTCAAAAGGTTGTATTCGTGGGTGCAAGCTTGGACACAGCATCCCAGATGGCATTCCTTACTCCAGAAAAACAAGCCTATCTGACAGATTTACTACACTCAAATGGCCACCAAAACCCAGCTATCTGCAAGGAAAATCCTGCAAGCCGTAGGGTTCATGGCCTCATGCATCCTACTAATTCCATAGGCCAGACTGTATATGAGAACTTCAGTGGTACTTAAAAAGTCTTTGGTGCCAACATTCTCAAGACCCGAAAACTGTCATTCCTATCGTACCTTGTCTAAGGACAGAGTTTCTTTGATGGGCAGCAGCATGCAACTGCAGCAAGAGACTTCCCTTTACTCAACCTCACGCTGCCCAGACCCTAACCACAGACTCATCAGACTATGCCTGGGGAGCACACCTGAACGACAGGTGCATTCAGGGCCAATGGAGCCCAAGTCAAATGCATCTGCACATCAACCAAAAAGAGATGCTAGCTGTTAAGCATGCTCTAACAGCTTTCATATCCCTACTCTCAGCAGGACCCCTGCTAATAAAAGCAGACACCACCGTTATGTGGTACATCAACAAGCAGCGGGCTAGCCATGGCCCTGTGGAACACTGCCTTGGACATGCAGGTCCATTTGCAAGCTCAGTTCCTGCCAGGCAAACAAATCTCCCTGGCAGATGACTTGAGCAGATATCTCCTAGACCTACACGAGTGGCAATTGAAGTCTAGCACCTTCAGCCTTCTGATTCAGAAATGGAGGACCCCAGGGGTGGATCTCTTTGCCTCCCCCTGCAATCACCAGCTCAGCAAATTCTGCACCATGACACCTGACAACAGGGCTTGGAAAGTGGATGCCCTGTCCTTTCAGTGGGTAAACCTCTCAATCTATGCAATTCCCCCTCTGCCCCTTCTCTCAAGAATATTGCTCAAGATAAGACAGGACAGACCAAGTACAATCCTGATTGTCCTGGACTGGCCACGCCAGCACTGATACCCACTACTGCGCTGCCTGTCACAGGTGCCACCCTGGCACCTACCCTAGAGCCCGACCCTGCTCACTCAGCGGGAGGACAGATCTTGCATCCGCATCTACAAACCCTGAATCTTGCAGCCTGGCTTATTCCTTGAATTCTCCCCCAGTGACCAGCCTAAGCAAGCAGGTGCTGGATGTCATTCTTGAAGCCAGAAGACCCAGTAGAAGGAAATCCTGTGCTAAGTAGAAAAGGTATTGCTCCCGGATTCAGTCTAAAGAAGAGGACACAACTCTGCCCTCCTTACCTCTAATCCTGGATTACTTAGCAGATCTACTCCACAGAGGCCTATCCTTCTCCATTAACTCATTCCCTTTAGTACGGCTCTTTTGAGTGTGTGCCTTTAACTCCCAGTGGGTGTGGCTTGAGCCTTCACCTTGCAGCTCTAAAATACTCATCGACGGAGATCATATGTCAGTGCAATTGATCTGAAGTAGTTGACTTAATTCATTCTGCACATATGGGTATACGGGTCCGATTCGGATCCGAGCTGGCAAAACTTTTCATGCATCAGCTCCAAGCTCCACCCTTACCTATATTACATCACTTTCTCCTGTCTAGCCCCAGATCTCGTTTGCCGCTCTGAGTCAGCATCGTGGCCTCTGAGCTCCTAGCTAGTTGGTAAGGCTTTTGGTCCTTTGTTGCCATTTGCTGAGTGTATACCTTCCCTTTTTCCTCCCTTACATCACGTTTGGTCGTCATGTTAGTTTAAAAAAAAGAAAAAAAATTTTATTATAGTTAAGTGTTTTTGTAGTATTGTGTTACTGGTTCTCGCCTAGGCCCAATCCCTCTTGTGTGTGTGTGGGCCCTAGGGCTTTTCTGTCTTTGCTATGGCTGAACGGCCTAAAGTTCTCTTTAAAAAGTGCACAGTGTGGTCATAAGCTTTCTCCAGCCAATGGCCACACTGTTCTATGTTTAGGGGTCACCCATCTTTCTGCCTCCTGTGACATTTGTTAGGGTTTTAACCCGAGGGCATTGAAGGATTATTGGGCTAAGCTTGTGGCTAAAGGGCTGCTACCAGCTTCAGCCCTGGAGTCTGCCTCAGTTTCCTCCCCAGCTGGTGACTCTGTGCAGGCAGGAATTCAACCTTCCACCAGGCCTGCTTCCTCGGAGTCATCTCTGAGAGGTAGGGACAAGAGAGAGAGGAGAGGCGCCATAAAGAGAGAGGGACAGGCCCAGAAAAAGGTATCTAGACAAGGGAGTCCTTCTCCAGCCCCTCTTCTAAGGTACCCAGTTCTTGTTCTCCTCAGCTCCGCTCTCCCCGTTTCTCGACGGAGCCATCTGAGCCGAGGCACTCCCCTCTGATCTGACCCAGACCCGAGTCGGTCACTTCCTCCAGATCGACTGAGTGTATCCGAACTTGATATGGACAGGCTTATGAGGAGGTTCATCCAGAACCAGATTCAGATGGGGGGTCTTACCAGGGCCCTCTCCCATTGTTGAGGGTTGTTCTTCTACTATGTTCCACCCTATTGCTCCTTCCCCGATCTGACCCGCCGTTTCGGGGTTCTCTGGTCCGAGACCTTTCGGGGCTGTGGGGTCGGTGCCGATGGTTTTTGTTTCCTTGAAGCCAGCCGTCACTTTGAGTTCGGATCCATTCTCTGATCCAGGGGACTCTCGGAGATGTGGTCTGGGAGTCGAACCAGAGGGTCGAGATCTCGCTCTTTCGGATCCCACCCTCGGTGCCTGGACTACCCTGCTGTCGGCTCCGGTCCCTGCTTCGGTGCCGGCAGAGCCTCTTCCTTACGTTCAGTGGAGTTGTGCTCTCCATCGGCATTCAGGGCAGTGGAAAGGGTCCTCTCCCAGGGGTTGAGACCTCAGCTCACATCCTCAGATCCCACCAAGACCCCTCTGATTTTGGATTCTGCTCCCATTGCCCTGTCGCAGGGACAGCCCGTGCCAAGGCAACCCCAGGTTGTTCCCCTCAGGGGACCCCCGGAGGCTTACGAATCCTCTCCAGAGTATCACACTGGAGAGGAACCTCGTAAGCGCAAGTGGAGGCAATTGGACTCCCCTAGTCCATTACCACTGATACGGACTTGGATGAAGGAGAGAGTTCCCCCAGATCACTTACCGAGGACGTCTCGTTCGGAGACATTATGGAGATCCTGTGCCAAAGAGGAGGTTGGTCAGCCCCCAAACCCTCTGTGGATGAGTCAGTGTTCCTGGAAGCATTTGGCGCGGGCCCATCTACTTCCTGTGTCTCCCCTCCAGCTGACCCTTTGGTGGACCTCATCACCACTAGGGCATGGAAGGATCCTGACAACGTAGAGCCTATACTCAAAAGGCCAGCCAACATTCTTTCCTCCCTGTCAGACAAGCAGGCATGGTCCAAGGGGGCCCCGGTAGATGCTTTGGTGGTTGCAGCTGCCACAAAGAAGTAACTGGCACAGGAAAGTTCCTTGGTCCATCCTCCAGTCAAGGAGTCCAGGTCGATGGATCGTTTTGGGAAGCTCATGTACTAGTCAGCGACATTTTCTATCCTTGCGCTGAATTACTTGGCACATGTCATCCGACTGCAGCGAGACCTCATATCGGAGCTAACTGAGTCGCCCCCGGAGTCTCTGTTGCAGCAAGACAAGCAGTCCTTCACTGCGAAGATGACTACACTAAAATCAGTGACTAATACCTCTATGCGTCTCCTCTCTCAGGCCACGGAGGGAGTGGCTAGAGCTGCTGGTACAGGTGTTGCTTTGAGGCGGCATGCCTGGATCAGGCTGTGTCAATTTGTGGACCCCTTTAAGGCGTCTTTCATCAACACCCCATTCGATGGATCACCTCTCTTTGGGAAGACTGTACGTGACACACATCCAGAGTGAGAAGGATGGAAAGACTGTCAGACGTCAGAATCTGCTTCTTTACCCCCCCAGAGGTCCGATTCCAGGAACCAAAAGGGGCAAAAGAAGATGTGGTTCTGGAAATCAGTCCTTTCGTAACATTCAGGAATATTCGTCCCCCAGAGGCAGAGGGGGTCCTAGAAACATTGGGTGTAGGGAACCTTTTTCCGACAGACCTGCACAGCAACCCCGAGGGGTTGCCCGGCTGCTCTACTCTGGAGGCAGTCGGGGGAAGATTTTCCTTACATCCAGTCGCATGGGGGAGTCCATTACTGCAGACCGCTGGGTGTTGAACATCATATCCAGAGGATATTCTATCCCCTTCATGTCCCATACCTCCAGCACACCTCCCAGATGCTCCATCCACTCACAGGGGGCTGCAGCTTTAGAGGTTTAAAAGCTGCTACAAAAACGAGCCATCGAGCCTCTCCCCCCAGATCAATCCGGATCAGGCATCTACTCCAGGTACTTTTTAGTTGCCAAAGAAGACGGGGGACCTCAGGCCCATTCTGGACCTGTCTATCCTCAACCTGTTGGTAGAGAAACAAAAATTACGGATGGTCACTCTATAGTCCATTCTGCCATTTCTGAGAATGCGACTGAATGTGCTCGTTAGACCTCCAGGACGCTTAATATCGCATCAAGGTCCACAGGACCTCCAGGAGGTTTCTACGCTTCTGGCTAGGGGGCCAGTCACTCAATTCAGAACCCTACCCTTTGGTCTCACCACAGCCCCCAGGGTGTTCACCAAGGTTATGGCGGTCGTAGCGGCTCACCTGAGACTTCAGGGCATTCAGGTATTCCCCTACCTAGACGACTGGCTCTTCGCTGCATCCACCAAACGTCTCTTGTGTCAGGCCCTACATTACTTTCACGGTCTGGCTTACAAGTTAGGCATCACGATCAATATCAAGTCCCACCTGGCTCTGGTTCATATCATAGACTTCATCAGGGCACAGTTTGATTAGATTCAGTCAAAGATATTTCTCACCTCGGAAAGGATAGCAAATCTCAGACTCCATGTGTCGGCAATCTTGGATCACTCGGTAGTCACAGCAGCCGATGTTCAAGGGGCCCTGGGTTCATTGGCAGCTGCAATCTCTATCTTCCTTCTTGCACGTCTTCACATGAGTCCTTCAGTGGAATCTAGCAGTTCAATTGTCCTGGCTAGACCTTCCGATGAATTTCCACATCCGAATCAATTGGACATGCAGAGGGTGGCTTCAGTCAGCAGACATTTTTGCGAGGCGCAGCTTTCTTGCCCCTCCGGCTCAAGCCACGGTGACCACGGACGCTTCCCAGCTTGGGTGGGGGGGGCACTTCCTGGGCAGAATAGTCCTAGGCACGTGGTCACCTCCAGAGACCAAGCTACATATCAGTGCTCTGGAAATGAGGGCAGTGCTTTTAGCGTTGAGAAACCTTTCCACCCTGTCCTACCTCCGGGGATGGTAGATATTCAATCAGACAACATGTCTATAGTCTGGTACATAAACAAACTGGGAGGAACCCGATCCTACCCCCTTTGTTGAGTCCATGAGAGTTTGGGAGTGGGCCATATCCACCAGCCGGTTTCTCATAGCAACGCATATCCTGGGATGCTCCAGCATTCTAGCGGGCAGTCTCAGCAGGGCAATCCTTCTGTGTTACGAGTGGTCTCTGAAACATTCAGTGGCGGAGAAGATCTTCCGTGTTTGGGGTCAACCTTGCTGCAATCTCTTCACGTCTCCTTCCAATGCGAAGTGCAGCAACTTCTTCGCTCTGATCCCCCTCCGGGGGATGTCCCCAGAGACGCTCTGGTCCATGCTTGGCCTCCCAGGCTACTGTATTCTTATCCTTTGTTACCTCTTATTCCGAAGTTCTTTCAGAGAGCTTGCCGGCTGCAGTGCAAAGTCATTCTCATAGCTCCCTTCTGGCTGGGTCAAGTGTGGTTTCCCTTCCTGTGGTCTCACCTGTTGGCTCCTCCATGTTCCCTAGATCCATGCCCGGATCTGATCTCTCACCCGTCGGGCTTGCCCCTGCCCAACCTGGACAGTCTCAAGCTGATGGCGTGGCTGCTCCAGTTCCCATGATCATCAGGACTCCCGGACTTTCGTCCTCTGTTAAGAATATTCTGGTAGCTTCTCTTAAAACCTCCACTAGGAAACTCTACAATAGCAAGTGGAGACGTTTTTGTATGTGGGCCTCTCAGCACAGTCTGAACCCGTTTTCACCCCCCCACCCCCAGTCATACTGGATTTTCTGACTGATCTTTTTCGATCAGGTGCAAGTGCTTCCACCATCAAGGTTCATCTGGCTGCCATCTCTAATTTTCATGTGGGTGAAAATAAGGTTGCTCTGGCTTCTGCCAAATTGTGTGAAGCTTTCCTGAAGGGCACTTTTTTATTGCGACCTCCAGTTAAGGAAACGGTGCCCCCCTAGGATCTGACTTTAGTCCTTCAGACTTTGACTTCTCCTCCTTTCGAGCCAGCCGGATCAGTTCCGATGAAGTTTTTGTCGTTGAAGACAGCCTTCTTGGTCGCCATCACTTCAGCCAAGAGAGTTTGAGTTGCAGGCCTTCTCCTCCTTGCCCCCCTATTTGGTTTTCCACAAGGATAGGGTTTCGCTGCAAATGAATCCTTCCTTTCTTCCCAAAGTGTCCTCAGAAGCCAATATTAATCAGTCTATAAATTTGCCAGTCGTCTTCCCAAATTTCCAAAATAGAGGTGAACGTAAGCTTCATTTATTGGATGTCCATAGACCGCTTCGTTTTTACCTCCATAGGACTAAACCCTTCCGGAAGTCGAATCAGTTCTGTCTCTTTCTAAACCATTTTTGGGCATAGCAGTTTCAAAAGTGTCCTTAGCAAGGTGGATCACTCTTTGTATTGTACAGGTTTATAAGGACAAAGGCTTATCTCCTCCTGGTGTATTGAAGGCTCATTCCACTAGAGCAATGGCCACTTCTGCAGCTTTCTGGTCAAGAGTTCCATTAGACGATATCTGTGCAGCAGAGACTTGGGCCAATTTGCACACATTCATATCTCTTTATAAATTGGATCTTATTTCTAGAGGGAGAGCATCCTTTGGCTCTGCGGTGCTCAGAAATATCCTTCCATAGGGGCCTCCCAGGAATACTAGCAGCTGGGGACTCTGTCCCATATGTGCAGAATGAATGAAGTCAACTATTTCAGATAAAGAAGTTACGTTCTTACCATAACGTTCCATCTGAGTAGTAGACGTCATTCTTCTGCACCTTCCCTTTCTCCATCCCCCTCACTCTTCAGGTTTTTCCTGTTTAGGATTGTGGTTATGTTGCCATTTAGTGTCAGCGAACTCTATCTGGGGCTAGATAGGAGGAAGTGATGTAATATAGGTAAGGGAGGAGCTTGGAGCTGATGCTTGAAAAGTTTTGCCAACTCTGATCCGAGTCAGATCCGTATACCCATATGTGCAGAATGAATGAAGTCTACTACTCTGATGGAACGTTATGGTAAGAACATAACTTCTTTTTTGCCATCATGTATACTTCAAGATAAAATATTCTGATACCTTGTATGTAGCATGGTTTTGGAATTAACGCAAATATGAACAAGCAATATTTGACTCCTAGGGGCACAATAGGAGGTAACTGCAAAAACGCCTAGAGGAGCACTCTGCTGTAACAAGTTCCATGCCTCTGCCATCTCGTTTCATTGCAATTCTGAGCCACCCCTCTTCTCTCACCCTCTCATCAAACAGTTTCTGAGAGGGGCTAACAACTTAAGGCCACCAAGGAAAGCACCCACCCCTGCTTGGGACCTTAACTTTGTACTGGAAAAGCTCACACTACCCCTTTTGAGCCTGCAGCGTCAGTAGAGTTAAAATTCCTCTCTTGGAAAACAGCATTGCTCCTGGCCATCACTTTAGCTAGAAGAGTAGCACTTGTGTCTGTGGAACCTTTCATTATTTTTTTATGCTGACAGGGTCTCCCTCGAGACTAATCCTTCCTTTATGCCTAAAGTAGTGTTCAGTGTGGTTCTCCACCAATCTATCCATTTGCCTACCTTCTTCCCTAATCCTCAAAATAAAGGGGAAAGAATCGTGCCATTTCAGATTCTACCTGTATAGGACTAAGCTCTTCAGGAAATCTGACCAGTTATTCAGTTTTGCACCAGGAGCAGAGGGCAAGGCCATTTCAAAACAATTTCCAAAATTGATAGTACACTGTATCCATTTCTGCTACAAACACCATGGGAAACCAACCCCTCAGGGGGTCAGAACGCATTCCACTAGGGCAACTTCTACAGCATTCCTCGGGGGAATCCCTACCAGGGACATTCTGGAGGCTGCTACCTGGAGTTCTTAACACACATTCACCAAGCATTACCACCTGCCTATATTTTCCAAATCCAGGGTGGGTTTTGCAACTGCAGTCCTGCCGAGGGCATATTAGCCAGCCCAAACTCTTCTTGCAGGGCATACTAGCCAGCCCCACCACTTCTTGACTGCTTCCACCCTTTCTTCAGCTTTGGGAATCAACCCAAGTGTGATGACTGCAACAGTGAAACACGAAAAACAGAGTACAGTCCTGGTTTCCCTCCCTCCAACCCCCTTCTCTCTCCTGTCTGTGTACATTACTCATCCCTTGCAGAGATATTGATATTTACTTTTTACTAGTGGTGATTTTGCCACCATAGCTTAGCTCCTGATTGGGCGGGGCTCCTGACATTTGGGGCAAGAAAAACTGATGAAATGGCATTGGCTGCCTGTTTTTATACCCCTTATGTCAGTCCTGGAGCGACAGCAACCGACATAGAAATACTTGCGTCTCTGGTATTCGGGCCGACTGAGGACTACCTTCAGGCAGATGACCCAAGTGTGATGACTGCAACAGTGAATACGCTCAAACATAATTTATGGTAAGTGTGCACAACTGTGCTTTCTGGTCTGCTGCAGACAATCTCTTAGGGCCTAGTACCAAGACCACCCCAGCAGTCTTTACAGGGAATCTGATGCCACCACCGCGAAAGCCCTCGGTTGGCCCAGCTGTCAGCGAAACTTCTCACAGGCTGGTGGATGCCTTAACTGACGTCAGTACGCTCGGGTATAAAGGGAACCAGCCTGCAACATCACTTCACTCGTTTTCTTGCTACTTGAGCCTGAAGTAGACTTCTGGTGTGTCTGTTGGTCCACACCAGAGACATGTCATCGGAAAGGTAAGTATACCGTTGGGGAACTCCTTTCTTTGACTCATGTCAGATAAAGTTAACTGTCTCTGCTGTGGTAAACAAATTCCACACAGAGACTTCCATACGCTTTGTAGAATTTGCTTAGGCCCAGGCCACGACTTCCCTAACTGTCGATTCTTTGTTAGGTTTAGCACTAGAATTATTAGGCAAAGAGCATAGTTTTTAGCTCGTTTTTCTGAGCCAGGAATCTGTGCAGTCGTACTATGGTGTCCGCCAGTTGTCCTAAACACAAATAAGACAAGCAAAAGCCTAGGTCTACACACTCACTCATCCCCTGACTTTGTGTTTGTTGAGGAAGGTGAGGTGCCTTTGTGGCCCCCTTTGACTTTTGATTCAGCAACCCAGGGCTCTGTCAAGACTAATTTGGAGTTGGACATGCCCTTCGATCTCTTCAGCTCTTATCTTCAGCTCATCGGTTGAGTCCAAGACCACTCAGCAGGCCATCGCTTCCAACAAGCAATTGCTAACCAGAGACTTTTCACCGCCTAGACCCGTTCTCGTGCATCTTCAATCTGGAGTCAGGCGCCAGGGCGTTAGATGCTCCCAGGCTTAAGGCCAAACTCACACCAAAGAAAGGCATTGTGTCTTGGCCTTCTCCACTGCCTATGAGCACCCAGTTTCAGGGACCCCAACAAGATTTCATTACATTGGTTGAAGACCTCATTAACGTAAGGTCCAGACAGACTTCAGGGGATATTACCCCAGGGAAAGAGAACCCCCCCCGAATACTTATCTAATTCACTGCATTTAAAAGAATCTGATTTGGAGGAGGCTGCATCTGAAGAAGGCCCCGTGTACACCTCATGTGAGGAATCTGATTCGGAGGAAAATCTCCCCACTCTCCTCGCCTGAAGATCTCACTTTTGGAGAGACACTTCATGCTACGAGGCAACACTTTCAGTGGGAAGTACAGGAATACCCACAGGCCAAAAAAAGTCTTGAGTTAGACCTCCCTGAGCACAAACCTCTAGCAATCGCACCTGATGTTCTTCGTGATTCAATATTGCAGTTATCACATTTGGGTTATTTGCCTGCAGGTAGCCCTCAGTTGGCCTGAATACCAGAGTCTTGGGATTTCTACGTTGGATGCTCTTGCTTCTTCCATGATGTCAGGTCGTAATGGGTATAAAACATGCAGCCGACACCATTACATCAGCTTTTCCTGCCATGCAGTGTCCGAAGCAGAAGCAGTTCGCAAGTGCCAGTCAGCCGCCTTTTGTTTTTTGAGTTTCAGACCTGAAGTTTTCTCAAAGATAGGTACCCCGTTGGGGATCCCTTTTTCTTGCTCTAACCAATGTCAGAAAAAAATTAATTGTCTTGCCTGTGGAAAGCAAGATTTTCATTCTTACTGCGTAACCTTTTTAGGCCCAGACCACAACTTTTCTTGCTGTTGGTTTTGTGCCTTGTTCAACACCAAACTATTCGTTGTCTGGTTATTTTTGTCGCTAAATTCTTTCTCTCTCGTTCTCCATATTCAGAAGTGGTTTCAATAAGCCATCTGACTACTGATCTTCCAAAAAAATGTAAGGATAAAGACAGAGACAGACCGCATAAGCTGGTACTCGGGTGCTTTCGCAGCCCCTGATATCCGCATGTTCTTCGTGTTTCACTGTTGCAGTCATCACATTTGGGCTATCTGCTTGCAGTAGCCCTCAGTCGGCCTGATTATCAAAGTCTTGGGTCGGTTGCTGTCTCATCTTCCGTGACGTCAGGGGGTATAAAGCATGCAGCCGATACCATTACATCAGTGTTTCTTGCTATGCAGTGCCCAAAGCAGAAGCAGTTCGCAAGTGCCAGTCGGCCGACTCCTGAAATTTTCGTTTTCGAGTTTCAGAACCAAAGTCTTCAGCTAAAGCCAAGTCCCTTGTTAGGGAAACTTTTTCTTTCTTTAAACCATTGTCAGTAAAAGTCAATAATTGTATTTCTTGTAGAAAGCAAATACCTCAGCGATTTTCATTCGTACTGTATTCCTTGCCTAGGCCCTGACCACAACGTACCTCGCTGTCTGTTTTTTGCCTTATTTAAACCGCAAACTATTTGTTGTCTGTATATTTTTGCTTCTAAATGTTTTGGTACTCTGTTTAATTATCCAGATATGTCTTTGGTAAGCCACCCGACTAGCGACATTCCAAAAATAGCAAAGATAAAGACAGAAACAGGCCGCTTAGGTCCAAAGCAGCCAACGACGCTTCTCTTAAGCTAGTCGCCAGTTCTCCGGTACTCGGGCGCTTTCGCAGTCCCTGATGCCCGCTACTTCAGATTCGCTGGCCTCTACGGAGACCCATTCGGAGTCTGGTATGCCGCGAGATGCTTCAACTGTGGAACCTGCGGATGTCTCTGCCTTGGATGGGTCCGGAGCCGTTGTGCAGGCACCGGTTTCTGAGGGTGTATTCAGGCTTACTGACTTGCATATTAAACCAATGCCATCTTCTTCAAGGGCCTAAAACTCGAACCATGCCTATGAAACAGATGCCCAGACCGCATGATCAGGCCTCTATGCCTAACAAACAAGAATGGCTGAAGACCTTATTACTTTAATCAGGGGAAGCCAACCTTCCCCCTCTGAGACCTAGGACTGAATTTGCTTATGAGACTTCTGACCAGGATTCTGATATTTCTGTCTCCTCTGATGACCAGAATTTACCTTTATCCACCTGAGGATTCTGATGCAGAGGACTCTGTTCCATCTGCTTCTCCCCCAGAGGATTTTTCTTTTGGTGAAACCTTGCATACTCTTGGGGAGCATTTTCACTGATAAAGCCAGGATTACTCTTCTAAAAAGAGGCTTAGAGATTTCTTACTCCTGCCTCAACACAGGCCTTTTGCTATCCCTCCTGTGCTGGACATTGTTGATGCCTTTTCGGAATCTAGCTTGGCCCCTGACTCTACCTCCTGTTCCCAGAAAACCTGATAGATATTACAGGGTTCTTGATTCTCACAAGTTCCTTTTTAAAAGTCCTACTGCAGATCCTGAGACCATTTCACAGGGACCCAAGGTACTACTGCCAAAAATCCTAACCCTTCTGATAGAGATTCCAGGGCCCTGGATAGATTGGGTAAGAAGGTATACACCTCTGCAACCTTGGCCATCAGGGCCTTAATTTGCCAATTTCATATGTTAAAGTATCAGCAGCATATTATTGGATTGCTTACACGGAAAATGATTCCGGATCGTGCTTAAAATAAGGATTTACAGGATTGAATGCTTTCTGCTGAACAGGTTGGAAAACATACTTTGCAATGTAGTTTTGATTCACTAGAGGCATCTTGCAGGGCTGCTGTCACTGGGTCTGTACTTGGAAGCCATGCTTGGCTTAAGGAGCAGTCTTTGCCAGATCATGTTAAAACTAAATTGCTGGATGCCCCCTTAAATCAGGACAGCCTGTTTGGCAACAAAGCAGAAGTCTTTCTTAAAAAGATGGAGGAAAAAGCTAAATCTATGCAAACTGTTAGATTTCTTACAAGTGCAGCCTCCAAGATTTAATAGGCATTGGCCCTCATAAAATTGGCCCTTTCCTGCCTCTTCCAGGCCTTCTCAGTTCGAACCCAGAGCCAGCAGAACAACCAGGCTTCAGTCCCAGGTACACACAGGACTAAGCAGTGGGGGGGCTCCCACTTCCAAATCGGGAGTAGTAAGACTCCCCCTATGGTAAGCTGTCTCAATAGTTTAAAACTTCCAAGCACTTCTCAATTGACTGCTCCTTTAGGGGGAAAGATTGCTCTGCAAGCAAAAAACTGTTAACTCATTACCCAGGACAAATGGGTTTTAAGCATAGTTTCCCAAGGATACAGATTTCACTTCCACATGTTACCAACCCCAAACGGTTGGCCAGATCTACCCCTAAATCAGTGGGCAGAGTCTCAAAAGCAAGTACACTCTCTCTTAAGATTAAAGGCTATTCAGACTGTACCAGTAGAGGAAAAGGGACAAGGTTTCTACTCGAGACTTTTCCTGGTACCCAGAAAAGACGACTCTTGGCATCCTATCCTGGACCTTTCTATCCTAAACACCTTTTTGGTGATTCCAAAATTCAAGGTGCTAACTCTTCACCAGTTGCTTCCCATGATAGGCAAAGATGCCTGGTTGGCAACACTGGATTTAAGGGAAGCCTACCTGCACATCCCAATCAGGGAATCTTGCAGAAGATACCTATGCTTCAAAGCAGGCTGCATGCACTATCATTTCTCTGCACTGCCCTTTGGCTTTTCTTCTGTGCCCAGGGTATTCAGAAAGTGCCTAGCTCCAGTCATTGCATTTTGCAGGCAAAGAAATATTTAAATATACCCATACCTGGACGATTGTCTAATTCAGGCAGAAAGCCAGGACATGCTTTTGAATCATCTGGCATTTGTACAAAAGGTGCTAACTTGTCTGGGGTACACCATAAATGAAATGAAATCACAGCTGGTACCCTGTCAACAAATTATATTCCTGGGAGCAAGCTTGAACACAACTTCCCAGGTGGCTTTCCTCACGCCAGAGAAACAAATTTGTTTGACAACTTACTTCAAACTAGTGGCCACAAAAAGCCCTGCTATCTGCAAGGCAAATACTGCAGGCCTTGGGGTTTATTGGCCTGTGCATTGTACTAATTCCATATGCAAAACTGCATATGAGGAAACTGCAGTGGTGTCTAAAAAGCCTATGGTGTCACTATTCTCAGGATCTAGAAGTAATGATTCCTATTGTACCTTGCCTATGGTTATAATTCCTTTGGTGGGCGGAGGCCTGCCACCAAAACAAGGGACTACCATTCACTTTACCCAACAGATGCATCAGACTATGCATGGGGGGCTCACCTGGAAAGTAAGTGCATTCAGGGCAAATGGAACCCAAGCCAAGTGCACCTGCATATCAATCAAAAAGAAATGTTAGCTGTACAGAATGCTCTGACAGCCTTCAAGGACCACATTCTTCCAGGACAGTTAATGGTAAAGACAGACAAATACCACTGTTATGTGGTACATAAACAAGCAGGGGGGGTACCCATTCCTACCCCCTCTGCAGACTAACCATGGCTGTGTGGAAAATAGCCTTGAGCAACCAAGTGCTTCTACAGGCTCAGTTCCTGCCAGGAAAACTAAATACACTGGCAGACTAAGCTGAAATGTCACGGGCCCACGCGAGTGGAAACTGGAACCAAAGACTTTCAAAAAGTTGATAAAACAAATGGGGGAGCCCAGATGTAGACCTGTTTGCCTTCCCCCAGAACTGCCAGTTGGACAAATTATACACAAGGACTCCCCACAAACAAGCTTGGAAAGTGGATGCGCTGTCCTTCAGCTGGAAAAATCTATCAGTTTATGCCTCCTCTGCCTCTCATCTCCAAAGTACTACTAAAGATCAAAGAGGACAAACCAAGGATGATACTGATTGCACCAGACTGGCCACGCCAACACTGGTGTACCCCCTCTTGTGCAGTGTGCCACAGCTAGCACTATGGCACCTGTCTCAGACCCCTACCCTGCTGTCACAGCAGGAGGGCCAAATTCTGCACCCCCAGCTTCAAACCCTGAACCTGGCAGCCTGGCTAATTACCTAATGTATAAAATAACAAAAAAGCACAGCTTAGGAGCAGGTCTTTAGTTTAATACCAGGACTTTAAGAGCTTTTCGTTTGCACCAAAGCAAACTTCTTCAAAAGTAAAAAATTAGTTACACACATTGTATTTAAAACCAAAGTGGAAGTGACGTTTTAAAACGCACCTTTAAGGTAACATTGTAGCTTAAAGCTATACACAAATACTAAGAGTCAAAAACAGTAACATTGTAACTTCCAAAATCAATAATGGAAAAATCTAAATTCCTCCTCCCATCCTTAGCTTTGGGAATCTACCCAAATGTGATGACTGCAACAGTGAAACACGAAGAACATAGTACAGTTGTGTACACTTACCATAAATGTAGATGTTAGAGTGTATTCACTGTTGCAGTCCTGGTTACCCTCTCTCCACCCCCCTGACTTACTTCTTTTGGCTATACCTCTACTCTCCTTTACTATGCTTAAAAACTTTTTGGTGTATTTGTTTTTTTGTTGGAGGTATAACCTTGTGTGTTTTTATAAATATATATATATATATATATATATATATATATATATATATGTATATGTATATATGTGTGTGTGTGTGTGTGTGTGTGTATGTATATATGTGTGTGTGTGTATGTATATATGTGTGTGTGTGTATGTATATATGTGTGTGTGTATGTATATATGTGTGTGTGTGTATGTATATATGTGTGTGTGTGTGTATGTATATATGTATATATGTGTGTGTGTGTATATGTATATGTGTGTGTGTGTATATGTATATGTGTGTGTGTGTATGTACATATGTGTGTGTGTATATATGTGTGTGTGTATATGTATATGTATGTGTGTGTGTGTGTGTATATGTATATGTATGTGTGTGTGTATGTATATATGTGTGTGTATGTGTGTGTGTATGTATATATGTGTGTGTGTGTATGTATATATGTATGTGTGTGTGTATATGTATATATGTAGTTAATTGCTTCCTATTGGGGGACACCTGCCATCTGGGACAAGAAAAACTAATGGCGTCGGCTGCATGCTTTATACCCCTGACTACCTGATGTCATGGAAGATGAGACCGCAACCAATGCAGGACCCAAGACTTAGATAATCAGGCTGACTGAGGGCTACTGCAAGCAGATAACCCAAATGTGATGACTGCAACAGTGAATACACTGTAACATCTACATCTACATTTATGGTAAGCATACACCAACTGTACTTTCTACAGATTCGCAGGCCTCTACTGAGACCCATTTGGAATCTGGTATGCCGCGAGATGCTCCTGCGGATGTCTCTACCTTGGACAGGTCAGGAGCCGCTGTACAAACACCGGCTTCTGAGGGTGTATTTTCGTTTCAAACCTGAATTTCTCAGGCCCAGAGTTCGCATGGTGCCTAGGAAACCGACCAAAGCGCATTCTCTGGCCCACATGCCGCAGAAGCAAATGCTTAGAATGGCTGAAGACCTTATTGTAATTAGGGGAAGCCAGCCTTCCCTCCCTAAAAGACATAGAACTGATTTTCCTTCTGATTCTTCAGTTCATTAGTCTGATGACTCTGACTCTTCCGATTACCAGGACATTCCTTTTATCTACCTGTGAGGATTCTGATACAGAGGATTCCATTCCCTCTGCTTCTCCACAAGAGGATTTGTCTTTTGATGAAACCCTGTATACCCTGAGAGCATTTCCGCTGGGAATGCCAGGGCTACCCACAGTCCAAAAAGAGACTCGGGGAATTTTTAAACTTGGCTCAGCACAGACCTGTTCTGGAAGTTGTAGATGTCTTCATGGAGTCCAGCCTTACCGTTGATACTTTTCCCTCCAGCTCCCAGGCAACCTGACAGGTACTACAGAGTACCTGACTCCCACAAATTCATCTTTAAGAATCCTGCTGCGGATCCAGAGACCATTTCCCAGGGACCTAAAGGCATTAAGGCTACAACAGCCAAAAACCCTACCCCTTCAGACAGGGATTCTAGGGCTTTAGACAGATGGGCTAAGTCACCCTAAACGTAAAAGAAGCTTATCTGCACATCCCCATAAGAGAATCTTGCAGGAAAGGTCTAAGTTTCAGAGCAGGCTCTATGTGCTATCAGTTCTCTGCACTTCCCTTTGGCTTATCTGCTGCGCCCAGGGTATTCACAAAATGCCTAGCTCCAGCCATTGCATATTGCAGGCAGAGAAAAATTCAAATTTACCAATACTTGGACGATTGCCTGATACAGGCGGACAATAAGGAATTGCTGCTGCAGCACCTGACTGACCTTTGTAAAGAGACTTCTAACTTCACTGGGTTTACACCATCAATGAAAAGAAATCGCATCTGGTACCCAGCCCAAATACTGTATTCCTGGGAGCTAGCTTGAACACAACTTCCGGCATTCCTCACTCCAGAAAAACAAATTTATTTGACAAGCTACTTCAATCTACTGGCCACACAAACCCAGCTATCTGCAAGAAAAATACTGCAAGCCCTAGGGTTCATGGCCTCTTGCATTCTACTAATTCCATATGCAAGATTGCATATGAGGAAACTTCAGTGGTACTTAAAAAGTCTCTGGTGTCAACATTCTCAGGACTTGGAAACCATGATTCCTGTCATTCCTTGCTTAAGGGCGGAGTTCCTTTGGTGGGCAGAGGTCTGCTATCACAACAAAGGACTCACTTTCACTCAACCCTCCGCTGCCCAAACCCTAACAGACTCATTAGACTGTGCATGGGGGGGCTCACATGGCAGGACAGTGTATTCGAGGCAAATGGAGCCCAAAGCAAATGCACCTGCATATCAATCAAAAAGAACTGTTAGCTGTACGGAATACTCTGACCACCTTCAAACGCCTTATTCTTCCAGGACAACTATTGATAAACACCACCACAGTTATGTGGTACATAAACAAGCAGGGGGGAACTAATTCCTAACCACTCTGCAGGTTAGCAGCCATGACTCTGTGGAACACAACCTTGAGCAGTCAAGTGCACCTGCAAGCTCAATTCCTACCAGGCAAACTAAATTCACTGGCAGACGAGCAGAAATCTAACGGACCCACACGAGTGGAAACTGGAACCCAAATCATTCAAGCTTCTGATCACAGGTGGGGGGCACCGGAGGTGGACCTCTTTGCTTCCCCTCAGAATTTTCAATTGAGCAAATATTGCACCAGGGCTCCCCACAGCCAAGCATGGAAGTGGATGCTCTGTCCTTTTACATGGGAAAACCTCTCAATCTATGCCTTTCCCCCTCAGCCCCTCCTCTCTAAGGTCCTACTAAAAACCAAACAGGACAGCCAAGGACAGTCCTGATTGCACCAGACTGGCCACGCCAGCACTGGTACCCACTTCTACCCACTTTTTGCACAGTCTGACAATACTACCACCATGGCACCTGCCTCAGACCCCCCACCCTGCTGTCCTAGCAGGAGGGCCAGATTTTGCATCCTCTGCTACAAACCTTGAACCTAGCAGCATGGCTCATCCACTGAACTCATCACCAGCAACCTTCAGTGAAAAGGTGCTGGATGCTCTTTGAGGCAAGGAGGCCTAGTACAAGAAAATTCTATTCAGAAAAGTGGATAAGTTGCTGTTCTTGGAGCCAGTCTCAAGGAATGGACACAACTGTGCCCAGCTTACTTCCTATACTAGATTATTTAACAGAAATGCTCCACAGAGGCCTGTCCTCCTCTTCAGTTAGTATTCATGCCTCTGCCATCTCAGCTCATTATAATACTGAGCCTCCCCTCTTCTCTCATCTTCTGGTCAAACAGTTCCTAAGAGGAGCCAAAAATTTAAGCCCCCCCCCCCCCCGAGAGCTCCTACTCCAGCCTGGGACCTTAACTTTGTATTGGAAAAACTCACGCTTCCGCCCTTTGAACCTGCGGCTTCAGCAAAGTTAAAATTACTCTCCTGGAAAACAGCTTTACTTCTAGCCATCACTTCAGCAAGAAGAGTATCAGAATTGCAGGCCCTTATGGCCGTGGAACCCTTCATTATCTTCCACGTGGACAGGGTTTCCCTCAGGACTAAACCATCATTTATGCCCAAGGTGGTATCTAGTGTGGCTTTAAACCAGTCAATTCATTTTACCAACCTTTTTCCCTAATCCGCAGAATAAAAGGGAAATGATCCTTCACTCCCTGGTCGTGCACAGGCAACTTAGGTTCTATCTGGACAGGACTAAACCTTTCAGAAAATCTGACCAGCTGCTAGTCAGCCTTTCTACACGGACATAGGGCAAGGCCATTTCAAAGCAAACAATTTCTAAATGGATAGCACACTGCATCCATTTCTGCTACAAACACCATGGAAAACCTACCCCACAGGGGATCAGAACACATTCCACTAGTGCTACATCTACCTCTACAGCATTTCTCAGGGGAGTCCCTACCAGGGACATCCTGGAAGCTGGAGCTCTTTACACACCTTCACCAAGCATTACCACTTACCCATTCTTTCTAAATCCAGAGCTGGATTTGCCACAGCAGTCTTACAGGGCCTGCTTGCCAGCCCTAATGCTTCTTGACTGCCACCACTCATCCTTAGCTTTGGGAATCAACCCAAATGTGATGACTGCAACAGTGAAACACGAAGAACGTAGTACAGTTGTGTACACTTACCATAAATGTAGATGTTAGTGTATTCACTGTTGCAGTCCTGGTTACCCTCCCTCTAGCCCATTGACTTCTCTCTATACTGCTACCTATTGTTTTTTTGTTTGGCTATATCTTATAACATTGGTATTTACACTCTTCTGGGGGTATTCCACACCATGTAATTGCTTCCTGTTGTGGAGGCTACTGACATCTGGGGCAAGTAAAACTGATGTAATGGCATCTGCTGCATGTTTTATACCCCTGACGTCATGGAAGAGGCGACCGCATCTGACGCAGAAATCCCAAGACTCTGGTGTTCAGGCCGAATGAGTGCTACTTGCAGGTAGATAACCCAAATGTGATAACTGCAACAGTGAATGCACTCTGCCATCTACTTTTATGGTAAGTGTTACACAACTGTATTTTCTGGAATTAGTGAATTATGTTTTCAGGATGCTTCCTTAAGTCCTGAATCGCTCCCTCCTGCACCCAGAAACCCTGACCGGTTCTACTGGGTCCAGGACTCAAATCTGTTAAGAAACCCAACTGCTGACCGTGAAGTGGTCACCCCAGGCCCTAAGGGGTTTAGAGCCAGTACCTTTAGGAATCCTTTACCTACTGACAAAGTAGGGCTCTTGATAAATTTTGGAGTATTTACACTGCGGCTACCCTCACTGAGGGCCCTCAGCTGTCAGTTCCGTATGATCAAATATCAGCAAACCATTCTTGACAAACTAAAACAAAAACTCTGGTTTAGAGGATAAAAACCTTTCTAAGTAACTTTTAGATCTGTGCCATTCCAGTTTCCAAGTAGCTAAACACTACACTGTGGGTATGATGCCATGGAAGCCTCCTGTAGGGCAGCTGTCACTGGCTTAGAGAGCAATCCCTCCTTGACCATGTAAAAGCTAATCGCCTGGTTGCACCCCTTGAGGAAGCATGCCTTTTTTGAGCTAAAACTGAAGCATTCCTCAAAAAGATGGAGGACAAGACAAAATCCATGCAAATGGTCAAGGACTTTCTGCAAGTGCACCCTCCCCAGTTATGACTGTCCACTACCCCCTGCCTTCCGCAACCCCGCTCCAAAGCTAGGAGGAAAGCTGTCCTTTTCTATCAAAACTGGACCCGTGTTACTTCAGATCAGCGGGTTCTAAATATTGCCATGGTTACGAACTCACTTTCAAAGAATCCCTTAAGATTCTCAGGATACCCATATGTACCCCAAAATCAAAAAACTTTGGCTCAAGAACAAGTTCAAATTTTGCGTTCCCAGGGAGCAGTGGAACCAGTTCCACAAGGTCAGAAATTATTTTACTCCAGACTCTTCCTAGTACCCAGAGAAGAAGGGTCTTGGCATCCCGTTCTGGACCTCCCCAACTTTAAATCTTTTTCTCAGGGTACCAAATTTCAAAATGTTGACCCTGCAGAAACTGCCATCCATGTTAGCCCTTCAGGCATTCGTTTTTTTAGACCTCTAAGGCAACTAGCTGCACATTCCCATATCAAAGTCACACACAAGCTTTCTTCGTTTAAGCAAGCTCCAGTCGCCATCAGATGTCCTCCCATTCCTATGTTGCAGTATTCTGCATATGGGTTTACTCTTCTAGTCTCGCGTAAGTACGGCCAGTCTCCAAAAGCTTTCAGTCCCTCCTAGGTGCTCAAGACGTCCGGTCTAGGCAAGACAACGTGGGCTATAAAAAAGTGATGGCATGCACCAGCCCTCAGAACTTTCCGGCACCAGTTGTATGCCAGGTGTTCTGCTTTCGCTGACAACTGATTCAAGTTTCAAGCCAAGTACCCCATTGGGGATCTTTTTAGTCCTTTTTGTATTGCTGCCTTTTTCATGTCCTCCAGAAAGGGTAAATGTCAGTGCGGCTGTCAGATTCCTTATGAAGACACCCACGATAAGTTTTTGTCTCTGACGGTTGCACGATTATAAGGCCTGCCCTTTTTGCTAGGCGTTCGTTCTGAAAATGTGCAGTCGTTTCCATGCACTCAGTTTGTTCTAGGAGAACCAATGTCTGAAACAAGTTGCTTTGCGAATGGAGGGCTCATCAGATGTCGCCTCTGAACTGCCTAGAAATAAGGCCAGATCTTTGTGGCCTGTAACATTTGCTGAGCCTCTTCTGACTGATCCACAGGCTGTTGCCGACATCAGCCTCGTCTCAGGATCTGGACCCGGATCCGCCACACTGGATGTTGTGGGTACCTATGAGGAAGCCATTCTACCGGTGGACGAGAGCACATCCGCAGAGGCTATTCCAGCAATAATTTCAGATGCTGGTGGGGACCAACATGTTCAGGGGGAACCTTCCGATTGCCTGCCTCACTTTGATGCCCGCTGCTAAACAGATGCCTGTTGGGACTCTCAAGAGGAGAGAAAAAAGGAAGCACATCTCTCAGCCAGCAGAACGTATTCCAGACTGGCAGGCCTTTAGCCAAAGCGTTTTCTCAACTTTTATGGCCCTGAGGCCTACATCAGTTGCTTCTGCCCCTGCATCTCCTCCTCTCCTTAGTCCTAGGCCTCAACTTGCAGGGACAGTTACTAGGGAAGAGAGGACATCAGCTCAGATTCCTCAGATGATTCCCTCTCCTATAATTCACAGCTTTCACCCTTGGGATATGGATCCCCAAAGGAAGAATCTATAGACCCAGATTCCCCCGTTGAAGACTTGACCTCAAACGATTTTTTAAATGAAGGAACACTTCAAGTGAGTCCACAGACATGTCTGAAATACAAAAGAGGTATGTACTATGACCTTATTCAAATGGAATCTCCAAGCCCTTCGGCCATTCCTCCTATACTGCCTGCCTTTTTAGATGCCTTTTCTTCTGCATCCCTCAATCCAGACTCTCAACCTCCTGCTCCTCGTAGAGCAGACAAGACTGTACAAAGTCCCAGATTCTGCTAAGCACTTGATCAAGTGCCCTCTTGCAGATCCCGCTACCAATTCTGTCTCCACAGACAAAGCTTCCAAACTCTTGCCTACCACCACCATTCTTCCTGCTTACAAAGACAGCAAAACCATGGAAAGCTTAGGCAAAAAGATTTACACCTCGTCCACCTTGTCATTTAGAGCTACTAATTACCAGACTTGTGTGGCAAAGTATACCTAGTCTCCTCTTGACTCTGCCACCAAACTGTTGGCGGACATTCCAGACTCCTCAGCCAAATTATCTATTCTCTCCTGGCCCTTGTGTCTCAAGTTACCAGGCATTCAGTTAAATGTACCTATAATGCTGCAGAATCCTCAGTAAGTTCAGAAGCTTCAGCATTTCACAGATAATCTTGGCTGCACTTGCAACCCCTGCCAGATGATTTCAGAGCTAAGCTCAGTGATGTACCACTTGACAGTGCTGCCTTATTCAGCTCAAAAATAGCAGACCTTTTCAAATCACTGCAACAAAAAGGAAAAGAGATGCAGGATTTTGAACATCTGCTAGTTTCCTCTGTACCTAAATTTTACAGAAACTATCCTGCGAAAACTCAGTTCATCAGGAAACACTCTAATCCTGTTCTTCAAATTAGACACAGGCAAGCAAGAAAGGAAAATCCTTCAGCTAGAGTATCTTCCTCCTATAGTCAAAGGATGCCATTTCAGGGCAGGTAGTGTCTGACTACCTGCCACTCCTGCCTCCCCCCACCAGCTGCTTACATACCACTGTCTTCTTTCCTTTCCCCTTGCTTCCCTGTTTGGAATCAGGGCATGTTCGACAAGTGGGTCCTCTCCATCCTCCAAGACTGTTACCTGTCATGGATAACCACTCCATTAAGACTAGATATGCCACAACCTCCTGCTCAGCAACTGCCCCTCTGACTACCTGTACTACATTCCCTTTTAAATCAGGGCACTACAGAAATAAATCCTCCCTCCAAATTTGGAAGAGGATTTTACTCTAGTTTTTTTCTGGTTCCCAGATGGAGACGCATCCTAGACCTTTCAGGGCTCAATTATTTCTTTTATGTGCCAACTTTCAAAACGCTGACTCTGCCAGCTCTATTCCCTCTTATGTACAAAGGCTTCCTGGCTACACTAGACGTCAAGGATGCCTGCTTACACATTCCAAAGCCACACACACAAAATACTTAAGATTCTTATTGGACTCCCATTTGCAGTTCTGTATTGCCTTTTGGTCTTTCAACCACACCCAGAGTCTTCACCAAATGCCTGGCTCCGGTAATGGCCTTTTGCAGGACAAAAGGGATACAAATATTCCTGTACTTTGAGGACATGCTTTTACAGGCTGCTGGCCAAAAATACTCCTAACCCATATCCAGTTGGTCTCTACTACAGGCTCTGGAGTTCCAAATAAACTTCGATAGATAAACTTCTGGTGAAACTGCACAGAATAAGTCCAACGAAAACACTTTAAACGCCAAAAATTTAATATAAAGCTTTCGGGTTAACCACCCTTCATCGATGAAGGGTGGTTAACCCGAAAGCTTTATATTAAATTTTTGGCGTTTAAAGTGTTTTCATTCCAAATAAACTTCTCAGAGTCCAACCTCACACCAGCCCAAAGCATTGTGTTCTTAGGGTGCAGAATCCGCGCAAACTTGATGGAGGCATACCTGCCCCCAGCGAAGGTGAGTTCACTTATAGAACACCTGCAGGGGATTTTACATTCCTCTCAACTGACTGCAAGGCAGTACCTCAGGCTTCTGGGTTACAAAGCAGCTACCTTTCCCATGTGTTGTCCCTAGCTTGGTTGCACATGAGAAAGCTACAGTAGTACCTACACTCTGTCTAGAAGCAGCACAACCAACCGCTGGAGCACATTGTGCTCTTGCTTCCATACCTAAAACAAGAGGTTTTATGGTGGTTAGTTCAGGTGAATCTCAACCCGGGACTCCCCCCTCCAACCACCTCAGCCTCTTCAGGGCATGCGTATAGATGCCTCAGACCTGGGGTGGGGGGGGGGGGTCACTCTCTGCTATTGAAAAGTACAAGGCCTGTGGACAAACAGAAAACGGAACACATCAGTGTCAGAGAATTGAGGGCAACCCTCCTAGCCCTTCAGGCATTCACTCCTTTCCTTCTGAAAGGATCCCTTCTGATAAACACACACTTCTAACCATCGAAATTTCAAAACATCAAAATTTTGATCATCGAGACCAGAACATCGAATTTTGAAACCTCAAAGGTTGCAAGTGTAACCAAAAAAAAATTTAAAAAAAGCAGAAAAATAAATTAACAATTGTATGCAGGGGGGCTTCGCCCCCCCCTGCACCCCCCTACTTTAATATTCCAACTCCGAGACCGCACTACAGTGGAGTAAAGGGAAATCTCCCATTTAGCGCTGTATGCAGAAGTGCTTATCGGGAGATTTTCCATACCCTATCTGTAGTGCCATCACACAGATGGCACATAGACACAGTATGCAGGGCACCTTGGTGCCCTGCAAAAACACAAACATTCTCCCACCTACACTTACCTTTTTCTTCCCCTTAAAACCTTCAGTGTTTTCAAACTCTATGTTCTGGTCTCGATGATCTGAACTTTGATGTTTTAAACATTCGATGGTTTGAAGGGGAACCACACAGACAGCACCACAGTCCTGTGGTGTAACAAGGAGGAACCTAGTCCTACCTGTTCTTCAGACTTGCTATACTAGTTTTGGAAGTAGCCACTTCTCAGGGAATTACTGTGAAAGCAACATAAACGCCCCCTCCACATCTCCCAAGCAGAGTTTTTGAGCAGAACCAGCACAAACAATCTAGTGGATGCTTCACAGGGAGGTCTTCCTAGACCTGGTCTACAGATGGGGTACACCTCAAATACACCTGTTTGCCTCTGCCAGCAACAGGCAGTTTCCTGGATACTGCACCAGGACACCAGACCCACAGGCAGTGGCAACAGATGTCTTCACTATCTCATGGAAAGGAAATACCTTTATGCACCCCCTTACCCCTCATTCAGAGGGTCCTGCTACAGATTCAGCAGGACAATCTGAAAATCCTGTTGGTGACTCCCTACTGGGCCTGACAGCATTGGTTTCCCTTACTCCAGTTCTCCAACGCCAGTCACCACAAGGCACCCCACAGAGTGGACCTTCTCCCACAGCACAAGGAATCTCTAATCCATCCACAGTGGCAGCTGTTATACCTGACCCTGTGGCAGATAGGTTTCTGATCTTATACAGACATCTTTACAATGAGGACATGCTCAGTGTCCTGCAGGAGGCCAGGAAACCTAACACTATAAAATCATACCTGTCTAAATGGAAAAGGTCCATTACTGTGTTATCAAAATAAGCAGTTGGACCTGTTTATCAGCGACATTCCCCTAGTGCCATCTTATTTGTGAGTTACTTCAGACTGGCTTGGCCTACTGATCTATTAAGGCACACCTGTCTGCTATCTCTGCATGCCTACCTATGGATCCCCCTTGGCATCCAGACTCCCTTCGAAGCTCTTCCTCAAAGGGGTCCTGCGTCTCAGACCCCCCCCCCCCCGGAAACTTACTCTTCCTCCTTGGGATCTCAGCTATGTGTTGGAGAAGCTTACACATCCACCCTTTGAGCCAGCTTGATCAAGCTTCCCTAAAACTCCTTGTAATGGCCATCACTTCACCCAGAAGATATCAGCGCTCCAGGCACTAATGGCTACCCCTCCTTTTCTTGTCTTTCATAAAGACAGGATTACCCTCAGGACAAACCCATCTTTCATGCCCAAGGTAGTTAATGACCTGTCTGTCAATCAGGCCATCCATTTAACCCCCCCTCCCCCATACCCACAAAGAAGAAGTGAAAGAGCACTTCATTCCTTGGATCTTCAGACAAATTGAATTCTACTTCCACAAGAAAATCCAGTCAGAAAGACTGACCAACTTTTCACATCTTTCCACCCTACAGCACTAGGGAAGGCTGTGTCCAAACAGACCATCTCCACTTGGATCTCCAAGGCCATTTATCTTCTGCTACCAGCACCATGGTAAATCACTTCAGGGTCCAGTAAGAGCCCACTCCACTACTAGAGCCATGGCATCCTTAGGGGCTTTCTTCAAGGGCCTGGATACCTCCTCTGTCCTGGAGGCAGCCACTTGGTCTTCACTTCATACTTTCATCAAACATTACAAACTAGACCACATGCCTAGGGCAGGTTTTGCTAGGGCTATCCTGCGTGGATTTCTGGAATCTGCTTCCATACCAGCCAACCTTTCTCATTGAGCTTTGGCACTCACCCATGTACAGAATACTGCAATATAGGAGTAGGACAACAAAAAGTTATGTAAGAACTTACTGTAACCATAGATGTCCTTTTCTTCCATGTTGCAGTATTCCTACCCTCCTTCCTTCCCCTCTTTTCAGCTATGTTTTCCCCCTCTGGATGACAGTGACTTGGCATTTCCCTTTTAGGACTGGCTCCAACTGGGGCCTTCAGTTCTAAGGGCTGGTGCATGCCGATGTCACTTTTATGGCCCACATACTCACCTAGACCTGACGTCTCACGCACCTAGGAGGGACTTGAAAGCTTTTGGATACTGGCCATACGTATGCAAGACTAGAAGGGTAAACCGTTATGCAGAATACTGTAACATGGAAGAGAAGGACATCTATGGTTATAAGTTCTTACAAAACTTTTCTTATTCAGCTCTGCCCTTTGGACTGTCCTACTGCACCAAGGGTTTTCACAAAGTGATTAGCTCCTGCCATTGCTTTTTGCAGGACCAGATGGGTCCAGATTTTACCCATACCTGGAAGATTGCGTAATACAGACCTCAGACCTGTCACAGATTATCAAAGGACCTGTAATTCACACACAACCTCCTAACCTCCTTGGGGTTTATTCTAAACCTAAAGAAAGTCCACCACTGTGCCATCCAACTGGATAGTTTTCCTAGGGGCACTCCTGGTCTTTTCCCACCAGAAGACCTTCCTCCCCTGGACAAAGTCACCCTCTTTATCAGCTACTTACAGCACAAACAGTGCACAACAGCCAGAGAATTCCTCATAGCTGTGGGATACATGACATCTTGTATTCCCATGGCGCCACTAGTGAAGCCACACATGAAGCTTCAGTGGTAACTATAGAATGTGTGGTGCCAGAGCACTCAATCCCTGGACACCAAAATACAACTGATACCTTGTCTCAGGCAATAGCTCACATGGTGGGTACAGGCTTACACCCAGAATCAGGACTTGCCCTTCCAAATCTCTCCAAGGCAAACCCTCACCACAGACATCATATGGGGTGGCCCATACCCAACATCTCCATACCCATGAGTTATGTGATACCCAGACCAGGAGGAGGCACATAAATTGGAAAGAACTCATGGCAGTTCTAAAAGGCTTATTGGTCTTCAAAGACAAGTAGATACCAGGGATTCTGGTAGTACTAACGGACACCACCACAGTCTTGTGGTACATAAACTGGCAAGGAGACGCACTCACCTATGCCCTGTGCCATCTAGCCCTGCATGTCTGGGAGACGGCACGCTTCCTAAGTCTTCACCGCCTAGCGCAGTACTTGCCAGGGGAGCAAAACACCCTTGCAGACCACCTCAGCAGGAACTTGACAGGCCCCCACAAGTGGCACCTACAGTAAGATATCTTTCTCAGCATAGCTCAAAATGAGGATCCCCACAGGTAGACCTCTTTGCCAGCAAGGACAGTGCCCAGCTAGAGAAATTTTTATCGGGACAAGACTAGCATCAGAATGGAGAAAGAATGCCTTCTTTTTCCCGTGGACTCAACTTTTCATTTACACATCCCTCCCTTTTCTGCCTCAAGTCCTTCTAAAGATGAGAGAATAGGGCCAAAAGACCATCCTGATAACCCCAAACTGGCCCAGGCAACACTGGATGTTCTTAGTGTTTCACTGTTGCAGTCATCACATTTGGGTTATCTGCTTGCAGTAGCCCTCAGTCGGCCTGATTATCAAAGTCTTGGGTCCTGCGTCAGTTGCTGTCTCATCTTCCATGACGTCAGGTAGTTAGGGGTATAAAGCATGCAAGCCGACACCATTGCATCAGTTTTTCTTGCCCCAGATGTCAGGTGCCCCCCCCCCCCCCAATGGATATATATATATATATATATATATATATATATATATATATATATATATATATATATATATATACACACACACACACACACACAATTACACGTCCAACAGTCAGGTGGAGGGAGGGTAACCAGGACTGTAACAGTGAATACACTCTAACATCTACATTTATCGTAAGTGTACACAACTGTACTTTTCCACTCCTCCTCCTCATCAGTCTGATGCCTTGGCAGTTACCGAGGAGGGTAGATGACCTCTTGCAATACAAAGGGAGAATAATGCACCCTAATCTGCAGACTCTAAACCTTTGTGTGATTATTCCACAGCACCTAACTGCTACACCAACATAAGTAAAACAGGTGCAAAACTTTCCTTTAGGAATCTATAAGATCTAGTACTAAGAAACCTTGTTCACCCAGATGGAAAAGATTCTCTAGTTGGTACCAGAGACACCACCTTGAGCCAAGCTCAGCTAACATTTCAACCAACCTTTCGTCCCTTGCTGTCTGTTTTATGCTTTGTTCAGTGCCAGAACTTTACATTGTCAGGCCCTTATCGTAGCTAAATACTTTTCGCTCTCGATC
This sequence comes from Protopterus annectens, assembly GCF_019279795.1. NCBI lineage: Eukaryota > Metazoa > Chordata > Ceratodontiformes > Protopteridae > Protopterus > Protopterus annectens. The sequence goes on along the minus strand of NC_056736.1, from coordinate 283,753,335 downwards.
TCCGTATTTCAAAATGGCTTCTGTAAGCCATCCGACTAAAGACAGAGGCAGTCTAGTGGATAAAGGCCTTTCTTACTTCTCCATAAAAATACATGCCTCAGCCATACTTGCTCACATTTCTGTTTTTTTCTCAGTCTTCTCACATCCCCTCCTGAAACAGTTCATTAGGGGAGTTATTCACATTAGGTCCCCAAGGAGGAAACCCACCCTTCCATGGGACCTCACCTTTGTGCTAGAAACAATGACTTTGCCTCCTTTTGAACCTGTGATTAATTCTTCTTTAAAATTTCTCACTTGGAAGACTGCTGATGTTCTTCGTGTTTCACTGTTGCAGTCTTCACACTTGGGTTATCCTGCCAAGGGTGTAGCCCTCAGTTGGCCCGAATACCAATAAATACCAGAGGCTTAGTATTTATGCGTGGGTTGATGTCCCCCCAGGGCTGACGTCAGGTCGTCAGTGGTATAAAATCAGGCAGCCGACACCATTACATCAGTCTTTCTTGCCAAGGAGCTCAAAGCAGAAGCATTTTGCACATGTCCCGGTCGACCGTTACCTGAGTTTTTCATTTCTGAAAAGTTGAAGCCTTCTAAAACTAAGTACCCCATTGGGAAATCTCTTTTCTTGTCTAACCGATGTCAGAAAAGGTCAACAATTTTCTCGCCTGTGGAAAGCAAATACCACACTGAGATTTCCATTCTTACTGTGTCACCTGTTTAGGCCCAAACCACGATGTCCCCCTCTGTTTTTTTTCAATGCCAGACCTTTATGTTGCCGAGCCCTTATCGTAGCTAAATACTTTTGCTCTCTATCTCCGTATTCCAAAATGGCTTTGGCAAGTCATCAGACTACTGATCTTCTGAAAAAATGTAAGGATAAAGACAGACCGCACCGGTCCAAAACTGCAGACGACGCTTCCGGTAAGCTGGTCACCAGTACTCAGTGAGGTGCTTTTGCAGCCCCTGATGCCCACTTCTGTGGATTCGCAGGCTGCTACAGAGACCCATTCGGAGTCCGGTATGCTGCGAGTCTCTACCTTGGATGGTTCCGGAGCCGCTGAGCAGGCACCGGCTTCCGAGGAAGTTCTTTGCACTGCCGATATTCAACACAAACCGACCACGACGCGTCTTCAATTCTTTCTAAAGCTACTGAGTTTCTAAGGCCCAGGGTACGAACTACACCTAAAAAACAGACGACCCAAACTCAATCACCTGCTTCCATGTCACAATCTCAAATGCTTAAAATGGCGGAAGACCTTATGCTTATTAGTGGAAGCCAGCCTACCCCTTCTAAAAGAAAGACTTGTCTCCAGCAGCTTTATCTGACCAGGAGTCTGACTCTCAGGTTTCAGAATATGACGACATGCCCTTGTCTACTTAGGAGGATTCAGATGCAGAAGAATCCATTCCCGCTGCCTCTCCACCAGAGGATTTTTCCTTTGGTGAAACCCTACATACCTTGAGAGAACATTTTAATTGGGAATGTCAGGATTATCCTCCATCCAGAGAGACTCAGGGATTTTTTTAGATTTACCACAGCACAGACCCTTAACTATCCCTCCTATCTTGGATGTTGTGGATGATGTTTTCATGGAATCTAGTTTGACTCCTGACACCCTACCACCTGCTCCCAGGAAACCTGACTGGTATTAGAGTCCCTGACTCTCACAAATTTCTTTTCAAAAATCCTACTGCGAACCCAGAGGTAATCTCCCAGGCACCTAAAGGAATAAAAGCAACCACAGCCAGGAATCCCACCCCTTCGGACAGGGATTCACAAGCTTTAGACAGATGGGGTAAAAAGGTACCTCTGCAACTCTTGCCATTAGAGTACTAAATTGTCAGTTCCACATGTTGAAATACCAGAAACATACAGTGGAACTCCTTAACTCCTTCACTCCAATGGAGCTCAGGAAGTTTGAACTGTAACTTCCAGTGAGTGGAGCCTAAACCTTTTGACAGAATCCAGTTATGTCCTCACATTTCAAACAAATGTTCATATCTCTGGAACCATAGGTGTTATGAAAGAAGTATAAATGGCAAACTCTTCAGCACAAACTATTTTTTATAGTGGTGGTATTCTTTAGGTTCTAGGTCTTAAACCAAATTTTATAAGTCACAGTAAACACTAAGTATTATATTTGTAATATTTTGTAAACAACTTGCAGTATCTCAGCAATGACTCAAGTTACACACACATTGTCAGCAGCATTTTATTCATCTGGCTGAGAGCTTTCATATGAGGCTGAGGAGTTCTCTGTCTTACTTGGTTGTTGAGATATTTAGAAAAATGCGTATCCATATAAATTAATATAAAAACAGCTAATATCTATTTAACTGCAGTAGACAGAGGTCAAATATTAATGCAATTCAGTTTGCCATTGCGTAAGCTTTAAGATGAAATCTTTTAAAACCTTGTACATAGCTTGGTTTTGGAATTATTGTTGCAAATATGAACAAGAAATATTTGAGGCCTAGAGACGTCAGTAGGAGTTAACTGCAGATGCACCTGGCGGTGTCACTTGGATGTAATGAGTTAAACAAAAATAATCTACCTTTCCTGCTTGTGCAGAAAATAAAGCACTACAGGAGCTTATGCATTCTGCAAATCAAGTTACTAAGCACACCGTGCAGTGTGGCTTTGACTCCCTAGAAGCATCCTGCAGGGCAGCAGTCACAGGTTCTGCATTTAGAAGGCATGCTTGGCTTAAGGAACAAACCTTGCCAGACCATGTCAAATCAAAACTATTGGACGCACCATTGCACAAAGACAATTTCTTTGGCACTAGGGCAGAAGAGGTCTTAAAAAAGATGGAAGAAAAAGCTAAATCTATGCAGAAAGTTAGACTTCTTACAAGTCCAGCCTCCGAGGTTCAGTAGGCACTCCCCCTCCAAGCACTGGGCCTTTCCTGCCCCCTCAAGGCTAGCTCAGACAAGACCTAGGGGAAGCAGAACCCCCCCCCCCCCCCAGACAGCAGTCCCAGGGAATGCAGAGATCTAAGCAATGGAGTTCCTCCACTTCAAAAACAGGGAGTGCTAAACCACCCCGTTATGGAAAGAACTCACAATGACTTTACAACTCCACCCCTTACCTCTGCCCACATGCTTGTGATCCTAGGAGAAAAGCTCTCCTCTCATGCAAAACACTGGACTTCCATCACCAACGACCTATGGGTCCTCAACATAGTGTCCCAGGTATACAAATTTTATTTCCACACACTGCCAACCCCAAAAGGGTTCCCAGAGCTTCCTCCAAGCCATTGGGCAGAGGCGCAAAACCAAGTCCATTCCCTGCTCTCCTTGAAGGCAACACAGCCTGTTCCTGCAGACCAGATAGGCCAAAGTTTCTATTCTAGGCTCTTCCTGGTACCCAGAAAAGAGGGCACCTGGCACCCAATCCTCAGTCTATCAATTCTAAACACTTTCCTGGTGATACCAAAATTCAAAATGCTCATCCTCCAGCAGCATCTTCCGATACTATCCAAGGATGCTTGGTTAGCCACTCTAGATCTAAGAGGCCTATCTGCACATCCCAATCAGGGATTCTTGCAGGAAATATCTTCGTTTCAGGGTGGGATCTATAGGTTCATAGGTAGGTACTAGGCTATTTGTCCGAGGGCATTTATAAACCTAGCCAGTGTGTCGGCTTTCTCCACCCCATTGATTAATTAACTGACCCTCTGTCAAGCAGAGCCAATGAAGTGATCCCAGGGGTGTATTTTTTTGTTACCCATCCACATGTCAAGGTTTCTCTTGGAGTGTTAGTGAGGGGCTCTGCCTAATGTAGTTTGGAATTTTGTTCCAAAGCATGGGGAGTGTCTGTGACAGGAATCTATTGTATTTGTATGTTGTATTTATTGTTATAGCGAAGTTTAGCTCTCTAGAGCTCGTGGCTCGCAGTGACTTGGATTTCTTTAGGTGGAGCATGTCCATCAATTCTGAGTTGGATATGGCTTTGTAAGTCAGGCAGAGATCACCTCTGAGCAAGTGATATGCCACTGAGTACAGCCAGAGTTTTTTCAGTTGGGCTGCATAGGACATATGTTTGAGGCCAGTAATCCTCTTGGTGAGGTACTTTTGTGGTCTTTCCAGCTGTTGCAAGCGTCTAGTGATGTACATCCCAAATTGGGGTATTGTAGTCTATGATGGGTCTGATGTGTGATTAGTAGAGGGGCAATATAACCTCTTTATTTCTAGATGTGAACCCTTTAGTAATTAGATGGCCACATAGAAGGATTTCCTAACTACTTTGGCATCTACCTGGGTCCCCAGATCTCTTATTACCTCTTCTGTATTAAGGGGGCTGCCACCTATGTGGTAATTCGTGGGCATTTTTCCCAAACGGGATGACTATGCATTTTTTGGCATTTAGTTTGAGGCCATGACTTTGACCAAAGGTGTCAGTCTCAGTAAGGCCCTTTTGGAGGATGTCCGTGTCAGCCGGAGAGTCACTTATGGCTGCTCCCAGTTTGCAGTCATCAGTGAACTTGGTTAGCCATAGTTCTGTGTTTGCCTGTACTTCTGTGAAGTATATGCCGAACAGTAGGGGTCCCAGGACCAAGCCTTGCGGGACACCACTTGACTGGTTTAGAGTCTGACCTGGAGCCCGCTTTTCTTACCGTGTGAGTTCTGTCTGTAAGCCAGTTGGCAACCCATCTCATGACGTAGGGGTCTATGTTCAGGCTGGTGAGTTTTTCTGTAATACCCGAGTGGGGAATGGTGTTGAAAGCCTTGGCAAGGTCAAGGTAGGCTGTGTGAACCACCTTTCCCTAGTCTATAGCCTTGTGACTGTCTCAAAGAAGTCATTTAGGTTTAGTAGGCATGATCTGCCCTTAAAGCCAAACTGGGTCGGGTTAAGTATTTGGAGGTTCCCAATGTCTTTGTTAATGAGTTCCATGATGATACACTCCATAGCCTTGCAGATCAGGCTAGTCACTATGTATTCACTGCTCCCTGAGTTTTCACAAAATGCCTGGCTCCTACCTTTGCTTTTTGCAGACAAAGGAATATTCAAATTTATCCCTACCTAGACAATTGCTGATGTTCTTCATTCCACATTGCTGCAGTTCTCGTCAGGGTACTAATCGCATGACCCGGCGTCATATCCTTTTTCTTTTGCCGCATGGTCGATGCAGAAGCAGTTTTGCGAGTGCAGGTTGGCGTTCTGAAATTTTCGTTTTTCTTGCCTCAGTATTTAACCCGGATGTCAGAAAAAGTGAATAACTGTATTTCTTGTGGGAAACAATACCCTCATAGGATTACCATACTTTGTGTATACCTTGTTTAGGGTTTCTTGGGAGTCTCAGGCAGAGACTTTTTTGTTACAGGATGATGTCTCTCAGAGAGGTAGGCCAGGCTGAGGGGCTTCTGTTTCAAGACTTCTTTTTGAGAGGTAGGCCAGGTTTTAGCTTCAGTGGGGGCTTCTCCTAGCACTCAGGTTCTGTGCCCTAAAAATATGCTTAAAAATGGCAGAGGATTTGATTACTATGATTAGGGTCTGATAAGAGCCTAGGGTGGAGCCTTGAGTTGAGAGTTTTGAGCAGTGTTCAGAGAGGACTGTCGACTGGACTGAAGACTTGCAGGAGTATCCTCCTTATTCTGATTCTGATGATGATTCCACCACCCTCTCCTTCTCCTCCTTATGATTTTCACGAGACCTAGATATCCCATCCCAGGAGGAGCATTTGGGAAGGCCAAGATTTCTCTGATTCCAGGAAGAGGAAGAGGCTTTTTTTTTTTGTTTTAGCCCAGCATAGACATAGCACCTCCCCTTTTGTTTTGTGTGGAAGATGTTGCAGAGGCTTCCTCCCTGAACCCTGATTCTTTTGCCCCTGCTCCTGTTAAACCTGATAGGTACTATAGGGTGCCTGGCTCATAAGGTATCTTTTTTAAGAGTCCTAGGTAAGGCCTCTGTTAAAAATCCTGTTCCTCCTGATAAAGAGGCAAGGACAAATATCAAAATTATCTCATTATCTCCTTTCACAATTGAAATCTAAGGTGGTGGCGGAAGGTATATGAGTGTAAAGAGTTGCAGGATTTAGTTCATGTGTCTGAACAAGTGGGTAAGCATTCTTGCAATGTGGTTTTGATGCTGTGCAGGCCTCCCCTGGTTGGGATCAGCTGTTAGCTGAGCATGTTAAGATTTTGGATTTTGATGTCAGTCCTGAGTGTGTGTGTGTTAGCCTGTGGAAGGCAGTTTAAAAAAAAAATGGAGGACAAGGCTAAGTCTATGCAGACTGTTAAAGATTTTTGGGAAAATTTTTAATTAAGATTGAATTTAATTACTCAAGACAGATGGGTTTTCACCACGGTTTTTGGTTTTATTTCCATTATTTGCCTTCAAAGGCATGCCAGGCATGCCTCCTCCACAAAGGAAAAAGAGAAAGGCTCACAGCAAATCTCTCTCTTACTCCAGGGGCCATTCAGCCAGTCCTGTACCAGAAAAGGGGCCTAGGATTTTATTCTCATTTATCTAACACTTATCTGGACATTCCAAGTTCAAAATGTTGATGTTACAACAACTTTTACCTCTGCTGGGCAAGATCACTGGATGTAACTTTTTAGATCTCAAGGAAGCTTACCTTCATGTGCCTATAAAACTAAGTTGCAGAAAGTATCTTATTTTGAGAGCTGGAAATTCTCATTATCAGTTCTCTTTCTGCTTTTATAACCAGCTTACTTCACTTCAAAAAAAAAGGAATTACTTGAACTCCCTCTCGACTGGACCACTGCGAAAAGGAAGAGGAGAATCAAGGACAGCCTCTACAGCATTTATAATATGTAGCAGTGCTAAGATGCCCAGGCTAATTAAAGTGATAGAAATAAAAGTTCTCTCAAAGTACCCTCTCAAGTGTGAGACTGAATACAGCAGCCCATGAATACTTTTTAACCCCGGACAAACAGAATCTTTCCAGTTCCACACTTCCTCTCTCTTCAGTCCAGTCGGGCTGACTGCAAGGCAATTAGTCCTCGGGTTTAGGGCATATGGCATCTTGGTGCTTCCTATGCCAAACTGCATATGAGGAAGCTGCAATGGTATCTCAATCTCAAAAATGTACACACACAGGAGGACTTCATTGGATCATCATTACATTCAAAAATAATACCTTGCATTCAAAATGGTGGGCTCAGGCAAAGGGCTCAGGAATGTCACACTCTGTGACTCTGTGACCGGCCAGCAGCGACAGATGCCTTTTAACACTTGACATGCTTGGGGGGCTTGATCTAAATGGAAAGGAAAGACAACACAACAAGAGTGGCCTGCCCATCTACAGCATACTACATATCACATGAAGGAGATGTTAGTGCAGTCCAGTAATTAATGCTTTCAAGGAGTTACTTCAGGGCAGGTGTTGTGTGATTCTAACAGACAACACAACATGTCATACATCACACAACAAGGGGGGAACACATTCTTATCCCTATGCAGGCAAGCAATGATTTTATGGGAGACAGGCAGACAGGAAAAGCTATTACAGCACCTGACCTTTGTAAAGGACCTACTGACCTCCCTGGGGTACACTGTAAACTAAAAGAAATGCAAACTAGTCCCAACTCAAAAAAGTGTTCCTGGGAGCAGGCCTGGGTACAGCATTCCAGATGGCATTCCTTACTGCAGAAAAACAAGCCTATCTGACAGGCTACTTCTCTCAACTAGCCAGCAGAACCCAGTTATCCACAAGGAAAATCCTGCAAGCTCTAGGGTTCATGGCTTCCTGTACTCTACTCATTCCATATGCCAGACTACATATGAGGGAACTTCAGTGGTACTTAAAAAGCCTTTGGTGTCAACACTGTCAGGACCTGGAACCTATCATACCTATGATAATTTGCTGAAGGAAAGATTTTATTTGGTGGGCAGCAGCATGCAACCACAACAGTGGCATTCCTTTTTCACACCCCCACGCCGCCCAGACCCTAACCACAGACTCATCAGATTATGCCTGGGGTGCACACCTGGATGGCAGGTGCATTCAGGGCCATTGGAGCCCAAATCAAATGCATCTGCACATCAACCAAAAAGAGATGCTAGCTGTTCAGCACGCTCTGACAGCTTTTAGACCCCTACTATCCCTGGGGCCTCTACTGATCAAAACAGACACCACAGTGATGTGATACATCAACAAGCAGTGAGGAACTCACTCCTATCCCCTCTGCAGGCTAGCCATGATCCTTTGGCACACTGCTTCAGCCATGCAAATTTACCTGCTAGCGCAATTCCTGCCAAGCTCCCAAAACTTTCTGGCAGACAACTTAAGCAGAAAACTCCTAGACCCACACGAGTGACAGCTAGACCACAGCACCCTTCAGCCTTGTAACACAAAAATGGGGCATCCCGAAGGGGGACCTATTTGTCTCCCACAACAATCACCAGCTCAGCAAATTCTGCACCAGGGAACCTCACGGCAAGGCCTGGAAAAGTGGATGGCCCTATCTTTCCAATGGGTAAACCTCTCGATCTGTGCATTTCCCTCTCTCTCACTACTCATAAGGGTATTACTCAAAATAAGGGAGGAAAAACCAAGAGCAATCTTGATTGCCCCAGACTGGCCATGCCAGTACTGGTACCCATTGTTGTGCAGTCTGTCATCCCTGCCTCCTTGGCACCTTCCCCATATCCCAAGTCTCCTGACCCAGCAGAATGGAGAATTCATGCATCCACAATTGCAGACCCTAAACCTGGCAACCTGGCTTATTCCGTGACCTCTCCTCCAGTTGCCAGGCTAAGCAAGCAAGTCCTGGATGTTATATGTGAGGCCAGATGCCCCAGCACTAGAAAATCCTATGCTGACAAATGGAAAAAGGTGTTGCACCTGGATCCAGGCTAAGGGAGCTGATACAGCACAGCCCTCCCTACCTCTCATCCTGGTTTACTTAGCAGACCCCCTTCACAGGGGCCTGTCCTTCTCTTACAGCACAGAGCCACCTCTCTTTTCTCACCCTCTCATCAAACAGTTCCTAAGAGGGGCTAACAATTTAAGGCCACTGAGAAGAGCTCCTGCCCCAGCTTGGGACCTTAACTTTGTGTTAGAAAAGCTCACACTACCCCCATTTGATCCTGCAGCTTCACCAGAGTTAACATTCCTGTCTTGGAAAACAGCCTTGCTTCTGGCCATCACTTCAGCTAGAAGAGTTTCAGAGCTTTACAAGCTGTAATGGCTGTGGAGGCTTTCGTCATTTTTCATGCTGACAGGGTCTCCCTCAAGACTAACCCAACTTTCATGCCTAAAGTGGTGTCCAATGTGGTTCTCAACCAATCTATTCGTATGCCCACCTTTTTCCCTAAGCCTCAGAATATGGGGGAAAGGATTCTGCACTCATTAGATGTGCACAGACAACTTAGATTCTACCTGGATAGGACTAAGCCCTTTAGGAAAACTGACCAGTTGCTAGGCATCTTTGCAGTAGGGGCGGATGGCAAGGCCATATCCAAATAAACTATCTCCAAATGGATAGCACACTATCCATTTCTGTTATAAACACCATGGGAAACAACCCCCACAGGGGGTCAGGACACCTTCCACAAGGGCAACCTCCACCTCTGCAGCTTTTCTCAGTGGGGTCCCTACCAGGGACATCCTGGAGGCTGCAACATGGGGTTCTGTTCATACCTTCACCAAGCATTACCACCTGCCTGTCTTTTCCAAATCCAGGGAGGGCTTTGCAGCCGCAGTCTTGCAGGGCATACTAGCCAGCCCCACCACTTCTTGACTGCTTCCACCCTTTACTTCAGCTTTGGGAATCGACACAAAGTGTGATGACTGCAACAGTGAAATACGAAGAACATAGTACAGTTGTGTACATTTGCCATAAATGTTGATGTTAGTGTATTCACTGTTGCAGTCCTGGTTTCCCACCCTTCATCCCCCTTGTCTCTTCCTCACTCTCTACAAGGGTTTTTAGTATTTACTTTCTACTGGTGGTGTTCTTCCACCAAAACCTAGCTCCCTTTTTGGGGGGCTCCTGACATTTGGGGCAAGAAAAACTGATGTAATGACGTCTGCTGCCATACTACTGACTACCTGATGTCAGTCCTGGAACGACAGCAGCTAACGCAGAAGTACTAAGTCTCTGGTATTCTGTCCGACTGAGGGCAACCCCTGGCAGGATAACCCAAGTGTGATGACTACAACAGTGAATACACTCTAACTCCTACATTTATGGCAAGTGTACGCAACTGTATTTTTTAGCTATTACTTCAGTTAGAAGGGTCTCAAAGTTACAAGCCCTAATTGGAGGTAGAGCCCTTCATTATCTTCCATAAAGACTGGTCTCCCTCAGGACTAAAACTACCTTTATGCTTAAGGTGGTAACTAATGTGTTTTTGAGGGTCTGTATCTTATGATCGAAATTTCAGAATATCGAACACAAGACACAAACACTTGCGCAAAAGTACATAACATCGAAGATGTACTTTGTGTAAGCCGGTTCTCTGAAAGACATTACAGTGGGGATAAGGAATTGCATCCTTTTCCCCACTGTAGTGCGGTCTCGGAGTTGGTATATTTAAGTTGGGAGTTGTGGGGTGCAGGGGGCTTGCCCTCCTGCAAAAGAGTATTTTGTAAAGTTTTTAATTTCAGTTTTAGGGTAGGGGAACGGCTTACACGAAAGTACATCGATATTAAGTATTTCACATAATTACATCGTCGTGTACTTTTGCGTAAGTGTGTTTGTATGTCTTATGTTTGATATTCTGAAATTTCGATCATAAGACATAGACCTGTCTTTCAATCAAGCCGTCCATCTACCTACCTTTTTTCCCAATCCTCAGAACGTGGGGGGGGGTTACTGAACTCTGATGTGCACAGAATGTTGCACTTCTACCTAGACAGGACAAAATCCTTTAAGAAAATCAGATAGACTGTTTGTAACCTTTGCCCCCGGATCTGAAGGAAAACCAGCTTCTGAATGGTCCATTTCCAAGTGGATTTCACATTTTCTTTCTGCTACAGCCATCATGTTAAGAAACCCCCTGATTTAGTTAGACCACACTCTACCAGGGCCTCCGCTACCTCTACAGCTTTCCTTAGCAGGGTTCCCCACTGGAAACATTCTGGATGCAGCCACTTGGTTTTCTGTGCATACCTTCACAAGACACCATCACCTGACAGCTTTCTGAGGCAGGCTTTCAGCCGAAAGCGCTTATATACAAATCAGCAAGGGCTTTGTTTTATTTCTTTGTCTCATTTTAAGTCTTAAAGGTTTTTATTTTATTCTGAAGAGCATAATTTTTAGTAGCCTGTGGTGGTGTGTTTCAGTTTTTACACAAATATTACGACCTTGGACACTTTCCCAGGCTATCCTGGGTTAGGTACTCCCTTTCTGTATTCACCTGTGCTTGACTCCGGGGTCCTCCCACATAGGACCAAGAAAATACTGAAGTGATGAAGCTGGCTGGCTTCTGTTACAGCTGAGCATGTTGATGTTGGTTATGGCGTCTACCTGCCTGGGAGGTAGCTGGGCTGACCAAGGGCTTTTTACGTCAGGAAATCTCAACTGTCAGGACTGCAACAGTGAATGCACTGTAACATCTGCATTTATGGTAAGTGTACATCTTGCCTCAAACTGTAATACTAATTGGTTAAATAAGTTCTCATTTTACTCAGTCACTACAATAAAGGTTTGCGTAAACTTTAACCCACTACATTAGCAGCAGACAGTATTTCTACAGAATATCTTCGGTTAGGAGCTGAATGGAGTAAGCCACCAAATCTCCTTCTCTTAAGCAGTAGAACATTACAAGAGTCTTATGTTGCAAACATATAGAAAGCCTCTTGCATCTTACTAACTCGTAAGAGGTAGCTCCACTGAACTTCCAAACTATTGACCTGTTTCAGTCTTTCTCTTGTCTCAAAGTTGTATCCATCAAACATTTTTTTTTTTGTTCACCGGGTAAATGGGTTGGTCTAGTGACCCTTTGCAGACATGACCTGGGCTCAAGATAGAGCAGTAAAGCATAGCAAATTTTACACAAGTGCAGACTTAAGTACATGGCCATACCTGTGTGAAATTACAAACTTGTGAAATAATTGAAACAAACTATTGGGATTTGCATTTGTTATGTAGATGTGTATTGCAAGAAAATTGAGACAACTGATGTGTATAGTAAGGCAAGCTCTGAAGTAGAACATTTGACCATAGGTAAGAACATAAGTGATAACAGCTCCAGTTAAATTAACCATTGTCGGAAGAACAGTTGCAAGAGGATTCTAACATGAGTTGATTTTTAAGTACATCTTTACACTTCAGTTTCTTGGTTTTAATTGCATTTGTCAGGTGGTCCCAGGTTTCACGTCCCAGTCTTGAGAGAGCTTTTTCTCCTGCTGTTTTGCATCTTGGGCAGGATAGTGATAGTTTTCATCAGACTTGCAAGTTCACATGATGTATCTTGGAATGGTAATTTGACCTGCCAAGGCGTGACAGTAGCTGTGGTATAGGCCTTTGAAGGCTGAAGGGTCAGAAGGTAGTTTATTTTTGTGAAAGATAATGTAGTGTTTTCTGGAAGCTTAGTAGTGGAAAACTGGATGTAGTGGAAAATGGATTTGCCACTAGGAGGAATCTGTGGATTTTGTTCCGTCATTTGAATCGTATGGGTTTTATAGACCGAATGGAGAATGAGGAATGGTGCCCATATTCTAATTTTGGGAGTAACACATTCTTGGTAATGGCTATGTGCACCTTTGAAGAGAGTAGGTGAGTAATCTTGTAGCAGTAGTTGTAGGACTTGTTTATTTTTTCAGTGTGTGATGTGATTAAAAAAGCTGTGTTGTGTTTGGGTATGGTAGCGCTTGGTGACATTGGGGATTTTACTGATCTTTTACTGTGATTTTATTTATTTTTTTTACTGGAATAGATGGAATTGAGGGAAATTTCTTTGTAGAGAAAGCCATAATAGTTTTAGGGGGTTAATTAGGAGCCTTTTGGAGGTTGACCAATTGCCCGATTTGAGAGAAAAAAATTTTGAAAGCTACTTTGCAGGTTAATATGGATGTCATATTCCTATTTTGCGGTATTCTAGTTGTGGGATTTCCTGCCCTCAGGAGACGCGTACGTCAGCTCCTATACAAAAGCTTCAGCTTGGCTGTTGCAGTGTGCGTGGGACGTCAGACGCAAGGCCATAAACTAGGGGTCTTAAATGTGATGTCTGCACGCACAACCCTCAGAACTTTTCAGCCACAGACTACCGATGCATCGTGTGATCGCTCCTTCTCAGTCGCATTAAAGCTAAGTAACCCATTGGGTTTTTGTTTTTCACTTATCTGATTGTTATTGCTTAGGCTTGCTTGTTTTAGCTATTTTTAGCTGATGTCAGGTCAAAAGGGTAAATGCCAATGCTCCAGATGCCCCATAAAGACGCCCATGATTGGTGTTTTTTGCTTAGGCCGGGAGCACGACCATTCCACCTGCTCCATTTGTCAATTGTTTGTGCCGAAGACCCTACACAGCCATCTGGCCACATTAAACCTCTACCTAGAAAATCAGTGCCTTAAGCAGATTAGCCCTAAGAATGGATCCCACCTCAGAGGCCATGTCAGAACCTCCGCGAAAGAAGCCCAAACTTTCTAGGCCGCCTTCGCCTGCCGTTCCATTACCAGACTCTCTGCCAACTGCCAGTTGAGGGGTGCCCGGCGGATCCGTCTACTTCAACAACTTTTGGGGAAGCTGTTGCTCAGCTGCAGACCAGCACGTCTTCAGAGCCTATCCAGACACCTACTTCCATCTATGTTGGGGGTCAGAATCTGTGGTACCTCAGGCCAGGATCCAGACTCCAACTTCCACCTCGGCTAAAAAGAAACCGAAACCGAGCATTCCTTCTCCACTGCAGAAGGCCTACCGGATTGTCAGTCCTTCATTACTTCCCTCATGCCGGCCTTTATGGCCCTTCAGCCTCCTCCCCCACTACTCTACCTTTACTTAGCCCTAGGCCAGCCTCAGCCCCCCCCCCCCCGACATATCAGGGAGGAAGAGCATGATTCTTCCTTTGTTTCCTCAGAGGACTCTTATCAAACACCTCCCAAAGTGCATCTCCCCAAGAGTATTACTCTCCTGGTGAGGAATCTATTGAGGGGAATTCTCCCCTGAGGATATTACATTTGGTGAGACCATCACCAAGATGAAAGACTTTTTCAAATGAGATGCCTCACAAATCACTGACACCCAGAAGAGGTACTTTGAGCTTATTCAAGTAGACTCTACCTCCCCTTCTGCTGTTGCTCTGGTTCTGCTTGTTTACTTGGTTGCCTTTAATTCTGCATCTAAGGCCCCATACTCTCAGCCACCTGCCCCCAAGCGGTCAGACCATTTCTACAAAGGTGCCTGATGAGCAAAAATTTAATCAAACCACCCTTGGCAGACCCAGCAGTGAATGCCACCTTCCCTGATAAGCAATCCAGACTGCTTCCCTCCACCTCACTCCTACCCACTGATAAAGACAGCAAATCTATGGATAGGATTGGTAAGAAGGTATAACCTCCACATTGGCTTTTAGAGCCATTAATTATCAGATGCACATAACTAAGTATGCTCTGGACTTGGTATCTCAAGCCTCCTCCATGCTGGCTTCCATGCAGGCTTCTATCCCTCACAGCCCCATTAAGGCTGACAACTCCAAACTGTCTCTGGCTACACAGTTAGCCAGACACACTATTAGATGCGGCTATGATGCTGCAGAAACATCTGCTCGCTCTGCAGCATCTGTTTCTGTTCTCAGATGATACTCCTGGCTGAGACTTCAGAATCTCCCAGAAGACTTCAAGTCCGAGGTCTTGGATGCTCCCCTGGATCACAGTTTCCTTTTTGGAAAGCAATCTGCAGATCTCCAAGAATATGCAAGAAAAAAGTAAGGAATTGCAGGACATTAAACATTTACTGGTGTCCCCATTCCCAAGTACTATAGAAACTACCCTGCTAAAGCCACCTTTGTAAGGTGCAGCAATCCTCAGACGGGTGCTTCCTCTTCCAGATCTAGAAGAGGTGCAAGAAGACCCACCACGTCCAGACCTAATGCACCACATCCTCAGCCCAGACAATCCTTTCAGGACAGAGGAGGCCCCAACAATGTGGGACTGCCTTGCCCACCTACCACTCTCAGCATGTCTTCCACACTGCCTCCCCTTCTGGCAAACCATCACCATGGATCAGTGGGTACTGTCCATAATCCAAAAAGGATATTTCCTCTCCTGGAAAGAAAAAAACACTCAGGAGAGGCATCCCATACCCCCCCAAACCAACTACATCTCCCACAGGTTTTGACAGACCTGCTGAAGCTAGGTACCATAGAACCTGTCCCCTTAGGACAGGAAGGAAAAGGTTTCTACTCCCGTCTCTTACTGATCCCCAAAAAAGATGGCCCTTGGCGACCCATCTTAGACATCTCCTTCTTGTATCTTTATTTTCAGTTGCCCACCTTCAAAATGCTGTCACTTTCCACCCTTGCTGCCTCTTATTCCCACCAAGGCTTTTATGGCCACCTTGGACCTAAGAGGCCTACCTACACATACCCATCAGGACGTCCCACAGATGTTTCCTGCGTTTCTCTGGGTCTCTCATTTCCAGTTTACTGCTTTGCCCTTTGGTTTGTCCACTGCCCCCTGGGTATTCATAAAATCCTACCCCCGACCATTGCCTTCTGCAGAACTCAGGGAATCCAGATTTACCCCTATCTGGGTGACATCTTAATGCTGGCGGAGTCAAAATGTACCCTCACAAATCTGCACTTTACCATGTCCCTTCTGCAGAATCTAGGGTTCACCCTCAACCTCCCAAGTCCTCCTCGAAACCCAGACCAGGACAAGACTTTTCTGGGTTGCAGAATCAGAACGGACAAAATGAAGGCCTTTTTCCCCACAGGACAAGGTACTATCCCTGACCTCCCACTTCAAGGAGATCCTACACACTCAGAAAGTAACTGCAAGGCAATTCCTCCGACTCCTGGGTGTAATGGCAGCTGCCATCCTTATGCTACCATTGGCCAGCATGCATATGCGCAAGCTACAGTGGTACGTCAAAAACATTTGGTCCCACCACGTGAATCACTTGGAATGGGTAACTCCCCTCCTTCCTTGTCTAAAGATAGAAATCAGCTGGTGGATTCAACAAGTACAGCTAAACCCGGGGCTTCCACTTCTACCCCCCCCCCCAACCCAAGTAATGCATGCAGATGCCTTAGATTCAGGTTGGGGTGCTACAGTGGCATCTTACAGGGTTCAAGCAAACTGGCACCCTTCCCTGAAGGCCAAACACATCAATGCCAGAGAAATGACAGTAGTTTTCCTAGCTCTAAAAACATTTACCCCTCTACTTCTACCAGGGGATGTTAGTGTTTCACTGTTGCAGTCATCACACTTGGGTTATCTGCCTGCAGGTAGCCCTCAGTTGGCCCAAATACCAGAGTCTTGGGATTTCTGTGTCAGATGCTGTCGCTTCTTCCATGACGTCCAGTAGTCAGGGGTATAAAACATGCAGCCGACGCCATTATATTAGAGCCTGAAGCAGTTCACAAGTGCCGGTCAGCCGCTACTTGAAATTTTCATTTTTCGAGTTTCAAATCTGAAGTCTTCTAAAGCTAAGTACCCCGTTGGGGATCCTTTTTTCTTGCTCTAACCGATGTCAGAAAAAGTTAGCAATTGAGGTATTTGCTTTCCACAATCAAGACAGACATTTTCATTCTTAATGCATCACTTGTTTAGGCCCAGACCACAATGTTCCTCGCTGTCGGTTTTGTGCCTTGTTTAACACCCGAACTGTTCGTCGGGCTCTTTGTCGCTAAATGATTCCACTCTCCTTCTCCGTATTCCGAAATGCCTTCATTAAGCCATTTGACTACTGATCTTCCGAAAAACCGTAAGGATAAAGACAGAGACTGCATAGGTCCAAACCTGCCGACGACGCTTCCGTTAAACTAGTTGCCGTCTGCTGGTACTCTTTGGCACCTTCGCAGCCCCTGATATCCGCTTCTACAGATTTGCGGGCTTCTACTGAAACCCATTCGGAGTCCGGTATGCCGTGAGATGATGCTTAGATTATGGAACCTGCGGATGTCTCTACCTTGGATGGGTCCGGAGCCGCTGTGCAGGCACTGGCTTCTGAGGGTGTATTCAGACCTTCCGATGTTTGTATTAAACAGACTACTTTGTTTCTGACTAAAACTACTGAGTTTGCACTACGCCTAGAAAACCGACCAAAGCACATTCTCAAGCTCCCATGCCACAAAAACAAATGCTTAGAATGGCTGAAGACCTTATTACTTTAATTAGGGGAAGCCAGCCTTCCCCCTCTAAAAGACAAAGAATTGATTTTCCTTCTGATTCTACAGACCATGAGTCCAATGACTCTGATCCCTCTGATTACCAGGACATGCCCTTGTCTACCTATGAGGATTCCATTCCCTCTGCCTCCCCTCCAGAGGACTTTCTTTCAGTGAAACCTTGCATACCTTAAGAGTGCATTTCCCCTGAGAATGCCAGGGCTACCCACAGTCCATAGAGAATTTTTAGACTTGCCTCAGCACAGGCCTCTAGCTATACCCCCTGTCTGGATATTGTGGATAATGTCTTCATGGAATCCAGTCTTAACCCTGATATTTTACCTCCAGCTCCTAGAAAGCCTGACAGGTACTACAGAGTTCCTGACTCTCTCAAATTTCTCTTTAAAAATCCCACTGCGGATCCAGAGACCATTTCCCAGGGACCTAAAGGTATTAAGGCTACTACAGCCAAAAACCCTACCCCTTCGGATAGGGATTCCAGGGCTTTAGACAAATGGGGTAACTCTTGCCATCAGGGCTTTAAATTGCCAGTTTCGCATGTTAAAGTACCAGCAGCATATTATGGAACTAATTAAACAAAAAATGTTGATTCCTGATTGTAGAGAAAATAAAGATTTACAAGAGTTAATGCATTCTGCAAACCAAGTTAGTAAACATACTTTGCAGTGTGGTTTTGATGCCTTGGAAGCATCTGGCAGGGCTGCTGTCACTGGGTCTGTACTGAGAAGGCATGCTTTGCTGAAGGAACAAATCTTGCCAGATCATGTCAAAGCAAAATTACTAGATGCTCCATTAAATCAAGAATGTTTGGCACAAAAGCAGACGTTCTTAAATAGATGGAGGAAAAAGCTAAATCTATGCAAACTGTTAGGTACAGCCACCTATATTTAGTAGGCATTGGCCTTCTAAAAACTGGTCCTTTCCAGTCCCTGCCAGACCACCTCAGTCCAAACCTAGGGGCAACAGACCACAAAGACTACCGTCTCAGGTTATGCAGAGATCTAAACAACTGAGTGCTCCCACCTCAAAAACAGGGAGTGGTAAGCCTCCCCCTTAAGGAAAAAGTTCACAATGACTTGTCTATCATCCTTCCAAGCCATGCCCAAGTACTTGCACCCCTAGGAGGAAAACTCGCCTTGCATGCAAAAAACTGGAAGTACATTAACCAGGACCAATGGGTCCTAAACATTTTATCCCAGGGATACAGATTTTACTTCCACTCACTGCCAACCCCAAGCGGGCTGCCAGACCTTCCTTCAAACCAGCGGGCAGAGGCTCAAAAGCAAGTACTTTCTCTTCCGAGTATCAGAGCTAATCAACCTGTTCCAGTAGAACAAAGAGGACAGGGTTTCTACTCCAGACTGTTCCTGGTGCCCAGAAAAGCGAACTCTTGGCGCCCTATCCTGGATCTGTCAATTCTCAACGTGATCTTGATGGTCCCAAAATTCAAAATGCTTACACTGCAATAGGTACTTCCTATGCTAGCCAAGGATGCCTGGCTAGTCACCCTAGACGTAAAAGAATCTTATCTGCGCATCCCCATAAGGGAATCTTGCAGGAAATATCTACGTTTCAGGGCAGGCTCTATGCACTATCAGTTCTCTGCACTTCCCTTTGGCTTATCTACTGCGCCCAGGGTATTCACAAAGTGCCTGGCTCCAGCCATTGCATACTGCAAGCAGAGAAATTTCAAATTTACCCATAATTAGACGATTGCCTGATTCAGGTGGACAGTCAGGAATTGCTGCTTCAGCACCTGGCATTTGTAAAGAGACTCCTAACTTCTCTGGGGTACACCAGCAACGAAAAGAAATCACAACTGGTGCCCAGCCAAAAGATTGTATTCCTGGGAGCAAGCTTGAACACAACTTCCCAGATGGCATTCCTCACTGCAGAAAAACAGGTGTATTTGACAAACTACTTCAAACTAATGGCCACTAAAACCCAGCTATCTGCAAGACAAATACTGCAGGCCCTAGGGTTCATGGCCTCATGCATTCTACTAATTCCCTATGCAAGACTGCATATAAGGAAACTTTGGTACTTCAAAAGTCTCTGGTGTCAACATTCTCAGGACCTGAAAACAGTGATTCCTATCATTCCTTGTCTAAGGGCAGAATTCCTTTGTTGGGCAGAGGCATGCAACCACAACAAGGGACTTAATTTCACTCAAACCCTCGCCGCCCAAACCCTGACAACAGACACATCAGACTATGAATGGGGGGCTCACATGGCAGGCAAATGCATTCAAGGCAAATGGAGCCCAGGACAAATTCACCTGCATATCAGTCAAAAGGAAATGTTAGCTGTACAGAATGCTCTGACAGCCTTCAAATACTTTATCCTTCCATGACCGTTCCTGATAGACAGACAACACCACACTTATGTGGTACATAAACAAGCAGGGGGGAACTCATTCCTACCCACTCTGCAGGTTAGCCACAGCCCTGTGGAACACAGCCTTGAGCAACCAAGTGCACCTGCAAGCTCAGTTCCTGCAAGGCAAAGAAAATTCACTGGCAGACTACTTAAGCAGAAATCTCCTAGACCCACACGAGTGGAAACTGGAACCAAACTCATTCCAACTACTAATCCAGTGGTGGGGGACACCAGAGGTGGACCTCTTTGCCTCTCCCCAAAACCATCAATTGAGCAAATTTTGCACCAGAAATCTTAACAGCAAAGCGGGGAAAATGGTTGTCCTATCCTTTACATGGGAAACCCTCTCAATTTATGCCTTTCCCCCTCTGCCCTCCTCTCAAAAGTACTACTCAAGATCAAACAAGAGAGACCAAGGACAATCCTTATTGCCCCAGACTGGCCACGCCAGCACTGGTGCCCACTCCTACGCAGTCTGACAGCAGTGCTACCTTGTCACCTACATCATACCCCCCTCTCTGCTGTCCCAGCAGGAGGGACAGATTGTGCATCCACAGCTGCAAACCCTCAACCTTGCAGCCTGGCTTATCCCCTGAATACACCACCAGCAACCCTTAGCAAACAGGTGTTGGATGTCATCCTTGAGGCCAGAAGGCCTAGTACTAGGAAATTCTTTTCTGAAAAATGGAAAAGATATTGTTCTTGGAGCCAGTCTCAAGAAAAGGACACAGCCGTGCCCACCTTATTTCAAATGCTAGATTACCTAGTTAGAGCTGCTCCACAAGGGCCTATCCTTCTCATCCATTAAGATTCATGCCTCTGCCATCTCGGCTCATTACAATACTGAGCCCCCTCTCTTTTTCTCGCCTTCTCATCAAACAGTTCCTGAGAGGAGCTAACAATTTAAGGCCCCCTAGGAGAGCTCCCACTCCAGCCTGGGACCTTAAATTTGTACCCCCTTTTGAACCTGCTGCTGCAGCAGAGTTAAAATTCCTCTCTTGGAAAACAACCTTACTTCTAGCCATCACTTCAGCAAGAAGTGTTGAGTTGCAAGCACTAATGGCTGTGGAACCCTTCATTATTTTCCATGCTGACACAGTTTCCCTCAGGGCTACCCATCCTTTATGCCCAAGGTGGTATCCAGTGTGGCTTTAAACCAATCCATCCATTTGCCAACTTTTTTCCCTAATCCTCAAAATAAAGGTGAAAGGATCCTGCATTTCTTGGACGTGCACAGAGCTCAGATTCTACCTTGACAGGACTAAACCTTTCAGAAAGTCTGACCAGCTGCTGGTCAGCTTTGCTACAGGGGCAGAGGGCAAGGCCATTTCAAAGCAAACCATTTCCAAATGGATAGCACACTACATCCATTTCTGCTACATACACCATGGAAAACCTACCCCACAGGGGATCAGAACTCATTCCGCTAGGGCTACCTCAACCTCTACAGCATTTCCCAGGGGAGTCCCTGCCAGGGACATCCTGGAAGCTGCAACCTGGAGTTATGTACACACCTTCACCAAGCATTACCATTTTCCCATCTTTTCTAAATCTAGAGCTGGATTTGCCACAACAGTCTTACAAGGCCTGCTAGCCAGCCCTAATACTTCTTGACTGCCTCAACCCTTCCTCAGCTTTGGGAATCAACCAAAGTGTGATGACTGCAACAGTGAAACACGAAGAACATAGTACAGTTGTGCACACTTACCATAAATGTAGCTGTTCGAGTGTATTCACTGTTGCAGTCCTGGTTTCCCTCCCTCCAACCCCCTGGCTTTTTCTATACTTTCTACCTATTCTCTTTTTGGCCATATTTTATAGCTGTGGTATTTATCTTTAACACCATTTAATAGCTTCCTGTCTTGGGGGCATCTGACATCTGGGCCAAGAAAAACTTGAGTAATGGCGTCAGCTGCATGTTTTATACCCTTGACCTGATGTCATGGAAGAGATGACAGCATCAGACGCAGAAATCACAAGACTCTGGTATTCAGGCCAACTGAGGGCTACCTGCAGGCAGATAACCAAAGTGTGATGACTGCAACAGTGAATACACTCTAACATCTACATTTATGGTAAGTGTACACAACTGTACTTTGCTTGTCAGGTATCCATTGATGCCAGCTAGACCACTAGTGTGAATGCTAGTTTACAGTCATCTGCAGCAGATGTCCATGCCTCAGCATTTATAGATGTCTTTCTATTGTCATATTGCTGCAGTATTCATAACTGTAGGGAGGTCACTGCCTGCAGCACAGTATATCCGGCCAGTATACCAAAGTCTTAGGAGCAGGGGTATGTGCGACGTTGCCTGTCAGAGCCATAAACCAACATCTGCTATAAAAGTGATGTCTACATGTACCCATTTCAGAACTTTGCTGCTGCTTTGATCTACAGACCTCTGATGGCCGTCTCTGGGAATCTGTTTGATTGTTTTGGCTGTCCGATACAGATAAGTACCCTTTTGGGTTTTTTGTTTACCTTTTTTCTAGCTTTTCAAACATGCATGTCAGCTAGGAAGGGGAAGTGTGCTTGTGGAAGACAAATTCCACATCAGGACACACATGATCAGTGCTTGTTTTGTTTATGGGAAGGCCATGATCATACATCTTGTGACATCTGCAAGTCTTTCATGCCCAAAATGCTATGCAGCCGCCTGGCTGCCTTAAAACTTAGAAAACCAGAGACTATGGCGGTTGGCATTAGGCACGGAGGGTGGGGGTAGGTACTTCCGAGGAGCCGCCTCAGAAGAAGAACAAAAAAGTTGGCCTGATGCCCATGCTGCACCTCAGGAGTTTGATGAGACTCTCTAGGCAGAAGTTGGCTCAGGGTCCCATCAGATGTCTGTTTCACAGCTATAACTGGGAGCCATGATGGAAGCTGGTTCGGCAGAAACTCAGAGTACATCCTCTGATTATCAGCCGTCAGTTGCTGATGGCGAGGGGGAACCATGGCTCGTGGCGTCAGAGGGGCCTACTCCTGCCTATCCATCCACCCAGACATCTGCTTCCAAACCTACACATCCTACTCCTCTTATGAGAAAGCAAAAATTAAAACACAGAGAAACAGAACCAGTTTTTGGATGCTTTCCAGGCCCTCCAGTCTCAGGTGCAGGCCTTAGAGGATTCAGAGGAAGAGCTCTCCTCTGCTGATGAATCACTTACTGTTTCCAAATTGAATCTTTCAAAGACTTCATTATTCCTGAGGGAGGAGAAACACTATTAGTCCTGAATCTCCAGGGGAAGATTTCTCTTGTGAGAACATTTCAAATGGCAGGCCTCATATGTTTTAGAAACTAAAGATAGGTATTTTGACCTACTGTAGATGGACCAGCCCTCCCTATATGCAGTCCCTCCCCTACTCCCACCCTTTCATGATGCCTTTCTGGCTGTATCCCAGGCCCCTGATTCTCAGCCCTCTGCTTCCAAATGTCTAGATAGGTTTTATAAAGTTCTTCTGAATACACAGTTCTTGTTCAGGATCCCCCCCCACCCCCACTGCAGACCCAGCCCGTCATTGATGTGTCAGCAGACAGATCATCCAACAAATCATCCTTAGAGCTGCCTTCCACCTCTGTTTTCCACAGACCAGCACAGCAAATGTATGGATAGGCTAGGGAAGAAAATTTATACTACTTGCACACTAGCCATCCGAACCCTAAATTGTCAAACGCACATGGCTAGGTTTGTTTTAGACACTTTATCCAAAGCCTCTGCACTTATACCAGATGTGTCAGACTCTCCTGCTAAGTCACAACTCTTCGCCCTGCTCTGTACTGCCTCTCTGGTGACCAGGCACTCCAAGTGCAGTTATGATGTGGTAGAGGCATTTTCCAAATCTACTGCCTCAGGATGTTCATCGTGCATACAGCTGCAGTCATAACAGATGGGTCCTCGGTCAGCCGAATTCCAAAGTCTAGGTACGGCGTCGGTTGTCGTCGCTTCTTCCCTGATATCAGTGCGACACGGGTATAAAAGAACCAGCCGACGCCATTTTCTTCAGTCTTTCTTGCAGTGCGGTGCCCGAAGCAGAAGCAGTTCGCAAGTGCCGGTCGGCCAGCTCCTGAAATTACGAAAATTTTGCAACCGAAGTCTTCTTGAAAGCTACGTACCCCGTTGGGGAAACTTTTCTTGCCTCAGACCGATGTCAGACAAAGTTAATAATTGTATTTCATGTGGGAAGCAAATACCGCATAAGGATTTTCATTCCCTCTGCATTCCTTGTTTAGGCCCAGACCACGACGTCTTGGTCTGTCGTTTTTGTGCTACATTCAACAAACGCACCATTAAGCGTTTGGCGGAGTTCGCCCAGCATTATTTTGGCAAAAAATTTAACTATATTATGTCGTCGGATACTCGGACTCCAGTTTTGTCTAAAAAGCGCAAAGATAAGGACCGACACACGAGGTCCGCGGCCTCTACCGACACTACGCCAAAGCAGTCTACAGGTGGTCCGGTTCTCAGCGAGGCGCCTACGCAGCCCCTGACTACCGACGACACTTCATTGGCCGTGTCTTCTGTGCCCGAGATCGCAGGCTCCTCTGCCCACACCCCGACTACAGATACCGAAGCCACTCTTGGTGGTGAATCTCAAAATGTAGACGGGTCTGCCTCCTCTCAAGGTGTCTTCAGACCTTCCTCTTTTTCCATCAAGGCTTTCACTAAGTCTGAAGCAGCCATGCATTCTAAGAGACAAGCTACACAGGGCCCATCTCCAGGCCCCATGCCTAAAAAACAGATGCTTAAAATGGCTGAGGATTTAATTACTCTAATCAGGGGTTCTCAACCCCCCCCCCCCCCGGTCAAAAGGCCCCAGGGTGGAGGAAGAATCCTCCTCTGATCAGGCCTCCATTATATCAGAGCACTCTGATGAACAGGAACTTTCTTACTCCCCTTTTGAAGATTCTGATGCAGAGGAGTCCATTCCCTCTGTATCCCCCCCCCCCCAGAGGATTACTCATTTGGGGAAACCTTGCATACTTTAAGGGAACACTTCCACTGGGAAGGCCAAGAGTACTCAGATTCCAAGAAAAGGCTTAGGGATTTTCTCTTGCTACCTCAGTACAGGCCTCTGGCTATACCTCCTGTCTTGGACATACTAGATGATGTGTACTCGGAGGCCTGCCTTAACCCAGATTCTTTACCTTCAGCCCCAGTCAAGCCTGACGGGTACTACCGGGTTCCTGACTCACACCAATTTCTATACAAAAGCCATGCGGCTGACCCAGAAACTATCTCACAGGGCCCCAAGGGAATTAAGGCCTCCACTGCTAAAAATCCATTACCTTCCGAGAGAGATTCCAGATCCTTAGAAAGGTGGGGGGAAAAAGGTATATACCTTGGCCACCTTAACCATGAGGGCATTAAACTGCCAGTTACATATGCTAAAGTACCCACAGTTTCTGTTATCACAATTGAGAAGTAAAATGTCACAAAGCAGACACCCAAACAACTACCACCTCAGGACACAACGCATGCAACACACAGACCACACAGTCAGTGTGCCAAACAGTCACAGCCCTTAAGGCCAAACACAATGCCAGACACACTCGTCATTGGTGACTCCATAGTCAGACACACTGACGTCCCACTCACCAGATTGAGTAAAGAGAAGGTCACAGTAAGCTGCCTGTCAGGCGCTAGAATCCGCCACATAACGCAAGCACTCAGGTCTCTCAACAGCAGGTACAAGTACGACTCAGTCATTGTCCACGCTGGTGTAAACGACCTGAGACGTACCTCCTTGGACTACATGAAAAGAGACATTGAGGAGCTCTCTGATTATGTAGCCCAGGCAGGTATGACCCTGACCTTGAGCAGTATCCTACCTTCACCAAGAATGATGCCACAATACAGAGATAAGATGATCAGCTTTAATAATTGGCTTAAACTCTGGTGTCATTCAAAGGGGATCCAATGTCTGTCTGCCTGGGATGACATGCTGGACAAGCCACGCTGCTTCGCCAAGGGACGGCTTGCACCTGTCACCCTGGGCTTCCGGATATTGGCAAAGGCTCTTGCCACCCCATAGTGCCTTTTTAGGCAAGGCTCAAATTCTAAACCTACCACCCTAGAACACAAAAAAGGAAAAAAAAACTAAGGGTAATGCTGCTCAATGCCAGAAGTCTCAACCTCAAGATGCACGCACTCGAGGCCCTTCTCAGTATGGAGAACATCGATGTCTGTGCTGTGACTGAAACCTGGTTCAAGGCTCCTGAGAGCACCCCAGCACTATCAGGTTTTACCTCATATCATGCGTTCCGGCCCCAAAATACGGACAACACCAAGAAAGGAGGGGGGGTGTCCATATTCATCAAGGACACCCACCCCTCAAGGTTGGTGGCAACGCACGATGCATCGGAGACCATCCAGGTGCAATTAACCATAGGCAAGACTGCTCTGCAATTTGTAGCATGTTACAGGCCACCCTCTCAAACTCAGGAACCTCACATAGCTTTCCTGAAAACACTGGAGGGGATAAATGTATCTCCAAACACCATCATACTAGGTGACTTCAACTACCCTAATGTAGACTGGGATCACTACTCAAGCCCAAACGCTGTAGCCCAAAGGTTCCTAGAGTTCATAAACTCAAATGCCATGGAACAACTAGTCACCATCCCCACAAGAGGTGAAAGCATACTTGATCTCATCATCACGGACATGGGATCACAGTGTTCAACACCGGAAGTATACCCCTCACTGGTGAGATCAGATCATAAACTAATCTCCCTGGAGGTCCTCATCCCGCCCCCCACCTGAGATAAAAAAGACCACAGTGGAGAACTTCTCAAAAGCCGACTTCACACTTCTAAAGACTAGTGTGGTCTCTTTTAAGGCCCCCGAGCCGGCGGTAGACATTACTCAAGCCGCTGAATCACTTACAAATGCCTTCTACCAGCACCTACAGGACTGCATGGATCAGGCAATCCCAAACAAAACAAAGACTCTTTGTACCAAAGGCAAGCGTCCAGTCTGGTGGACCCCAGCCATAAACAAACTCTACAACAAAAGGAGGAAGCTACTACAAGATAGAGCAAAATCCTTAAAAGGTAAGACACCTTTGATCATTATAAGTAAAAAAACTAAGAGCTCTCATAAAATCATCCAAGGCAAATTTTGAGAGAAAATCGCTAAGGACTCAAAAGACAATCATAAGGCCTTCTTTAGCTATGTTAGAAACCTGGGAGGAAACTCCCAGATATGCTCAGAATTAGTTCAAAATGATGTGAAAATTACTGAACCTACAGACATTGCCAACATACTGGCTGACAGGTTCAGTGCAAACTCCCTCCCCAAAGGAGAGAGATCTATACCAGAGGATTGTAGCCCCCCAAACATCTCTAACACCCAGGTGAGAACTGCTCTCTCCAAGGCGAAAAACACAGCATCCATGGGACCGGATGGTGTCCCTGGCTGTGTGCTCCACGAACTCAATGAGGAATTAAACCCACAGTTAGGACAGCTGTTTAATCTTAGCCTCACCTCAGGATACGTACCCAAGGAGTGGCGCACGGCAACTGTGGTCCCACTTCACAAAGGCGGTACCTCCACCGACCCTGGAAATTACCATCCCATCAGCTTGACAAGCCTGATCTGCAAAGCCATGGAGAGGATCATAATAAAACTCATAAATAAAGACATAGGGAACTTGCAGACTTTGGATCCAACCCAGTTTGGCTTTGTCAAAGGCAGATCATGCCTTTTAAACTTGGTTGACTTTTTCGAAACGGTCACCAAGGCCATTGATGAGGGAAAGGCAGTCTATACCGCCTACCTCGACCTGGCAAAGGCTTTCGACACAATACCCCACTCAGGTATCATTGAAAAACTCATCAGCTTAAATGTAAACCCATACATCACAAGATGGGTTGCAAACTGGCTAAGTGACAGAACCCACAGGGTCAGAGTTGCTGGCGCCATGTCAAACTCGAAGCCTGTCACAAGTGGTGTCCCACAGGGCTCAGTCCTGGGCCCACTCTTGTTCGGCATCTACTTTTCTGAAGTACAAGCAAACACAGGAGGGTTATGGCTGACAAAGTTTGCAGATGACTGCAAACTGGGCGCCATAGTCGAAAACACATCTGACACAGATATCCTTCAGAAGGGTCTCACAGAAACGGATAACTGGTGCCAGAGCCATGGCCTAAAGTTAAACGCCAAGAAATGCATAGTCATACCCTTCGGGAAAAACAAGGTTACCCCTAGCTACCATATAGATGGCAATCCACTGAGCACAGAAGAAGTTATCAGGGATCTGGGGACCCAGGTTGACAGTAACCTTTCGTTTGACACTCACATTGCTAAAGTAGTTAGGAAGACCTTCTACATTGCCCACCTGATCATGAAGGGATTCACATCTAGATCAAGGGAGGTCATCGTCCCCCTGTACTCATCACTCATCAGACCAATGATGGAGTACAATGCCCCATTCGGAATGTATCTGACCCGACACCTGCAGCAGCTGGAAAGGCCCCAAAAGTTCCTCACAAAAAGGATAAAGGGTCTCAAATATGTCTTATGCTGCCCGACTGAAAGAACTCCAGCTCTATTCAGTCGCTTACCGCTTGCTCAGAGGTGACCTGTGCCTGACATACAAGGCAATGTCAAACCCAGATTTGATGAACATGCTTCACCTCAAAAAATCTAGATCCCTCAGAACTACAAGGGCGGGAAACTTAAACCTTGACACGGTTATTAATAGGACGTGCTGGAGGGACAGATTCATCACCCAGAGACTCCCTATGCTGTGGAACAAAATCCCGGTACATGTGAAGCAGAGCACTTCGCTGGCCTTGTTCAAGAGAAATCTTGACCAATGGATGGGAGATCGCAGATGTACCCCAGGGATTACCTCTGTGGCACTGCTTGACAGAGGCACAGCAAAATAATGGGCATAGTTTTCTTCAAACTAAAGGGGTGGCGAAAGCCACAAAACTCTGGGCTAGGCTTATAAATGTCCTTGGGCAGATAGCCTAGTATGAACCTATGAACAACCTGAACAACCAGACTTGAAGGAGTTGCAGGATTTGATGCATAGTGCAGAACAAGTGGGTAAACATACCTTGCAATGTGGTTTTGAGGCTCTAGAGGCCTCATGTAGAGCTGCTGTTACAGGATCAGTCGTACGTAGACATGCCTGGCTCAAGGAACAAACCTTACCAGATCATGTCAAAGCTAAAGTACTAGATGCTCCTCTACAAAAGGATGTATTATTTGGTGCTAATGCTGATGAGGTATTAAAGAAAATGGAGGAAAAGGCTAAATCAATGCAAACAGTGAAAGATTTTCTACAGGTACAACCCCCACGTTTCAGTAGAAATTGGCCTTCCAAAAATTGGTCCTTTCCAGCCACGGACAGACCCCAAAGAGGTAGATACAGGCGCCCGAGGGGCAGAGGGCAATCCCAAAGATCGTTTAGAGGCAGACAATGGCAAGCTCCTACACAGAGATGGTGAGGATAGTTCGCAGCCATTCAGGAAGTAAGCCCAATGACTTTCCCCTTTGCATGCCAAGCAAGGCTCAAATGGCAGCACCCTTAGGCGGAAAACTGGCATTATTTTCAAAAAATTGGCATATTGTCACAAAAGACAAATGGATCCTGGACATTATAAACAGAGGCTACAGATTCCATTTTCACACCCTTCCAAAAATGAGAGGCATGCCAAGCCTGCCACACAATCAAAGGGCAGAGGCACAAAGACAAATTTCAGATCTCATGGACATGAAAGCTATTCAAGAGGTACCTACTCACGAACAAGGTCAAGGTTTTCATTCCAGACTATTCCTGGTACCAAGGAAGGGAAAAGATTGGAGACCTATTTTGGACCTATCCATCCTAAACACATTTTTACTCTTACCAAAATTCAAGATGCTCACTTTACAGCAGCTTCTTCCCATGCTGGGCAAGGAGTCTTGGCTGGTAACATTGGACCTCAAGGAGGCATACCTGCATGTCCCAGTCAGACAAAATTGCAGAAGATACCTCAGATTTCTTGCAGGTTCAACCCATTATCAATTCTCTGCATTCCCCTTTGGCTTATCTACTGCGCCCAGAGTATTCACGAAATGCCTGGCATCAGTAATTGTCTACTGCAGACTTCAAGGGATACAAATATACCCCTATTTGGATGACTGCCTGATCCAAGCGGACAGCAAGCACATACTTCTGAAACATCTGGCTTATGTAATAATGTTGTTGAATTCTCTGGGATACACAGTCAACAAAAAGAAATCAAGGCTAATACCCTCTCGGAAAATAATTTTCCTGGGTGCCAACTTGGACACAAACACCCAGATGGCCTACCTCACGCCAGAGAAGCAGGGGCAACTTACTCAATACTTCAGAACACTAGCAAATTTCACCAGGCTGACTGCAAGGAAAATCCTGCAGGCTCTGGGATTCATGGCATCTTGCATCCTACTAATCCCATGTGCAAAGCTGCATATGAGGAGACTTCAATGGTACCTGAAAAACCTATGGTCTCAACACAGCCACAGTTTGGAAACAGTAATACCACTAATTCCATGTCTTCAAAAGGAATTTCTGTGGTGGGCTCAAGCATGCCAAACAAACACAGGTCTCCCATTCAGCAAGCCTCAAGCAAATCAAGTCATCACAACAGACGCCTCGGACTACGCCTGGGGGGCGCACATGACAGATCGGTGCATTCAGGGCAAATGGTCCCAAAAAGAAAAGCATCTTCACATCAATCAAAAGGAAATGCTAGCAGCAATAAATGCTATTATAGCTTTCAAAGACCTTCTGCATCCAGGTCAACTATTGATAAGGACAGACAACACCACAGTAATGTGGTACTTAAACAAACAGGGAGGAACCCATTCATACCCCCTATGCAGGCTGGCCATGTCACTTTGGAGCATGGCTCTGGACTTACAAGTCGAACTTCAAGCACAGTACTTGCCAGGCAAGGAAAACACGCTGGCAGACAACCTAAGCAGAAATATGACAGATCCACAGAAATGGAAGTTGCATCCTCAAGTTTTTACAGAGATAATTCAAGCATGGGGAAGGCCAGACATAGATCTCTTTGCCTCCCACAAAAATCACCAATTGACAAAATTCTGCTCAAGGATTTTTCATCCAAAGGCCTGGAGAGTGGACGCTCTTTCAGTTGGACAGCAGTGACAGTTTATGCCTTCCCACCTCTTCCTCTGCTGCCCAAAGTTCTATTAAAAACCAGAGCAGACAGACCAAAGATGATTCTCATTGCTCCAGACTGGCCAAGACAACACTGGTACCCACTCCTGAGGAGCCTGACACATTCCCCTCCATGGACCCTGCCTCTAATGCCGCCTCTTCTGACTCAGCACAGCTTCAAAACTCTTCACAGTCAGCTGAAAACACTCAATCTGGCCGCATGGAAGATTCCTTAACATCACAACAGACGCTACTCTCCAAGGAGGTGCAGGATGTCATTTTGGAGGCCAGAAGGCAGTCTACTAGAAAAGCGTACTCCGCAAAATGGAAACTGTTTTGTGCCTGGAATGAGAAAAAAGGCCAGAATCCTGGAAAACTGAATTTACCTCAAATATTACAGTATCTAGCTGAGCTGCTAAGCAGTGGACTTTCATTCTCCTCCATCAAAATCCATGCCTCAGCCATATAAAACCCTCAAGGAAACAACCAATACCTGCTTGGGATCTCAATTTCATTCTAGAAAAACTGACCTCGCCTCCTTTTGAGCCAGCTGCCTCAACATATTTGCAATATTTGTCCTGGAAAACAGCTTTCCGTCTGGCTATTGCCTCAGCTCGTAGGGTATCGGAACTACAAGCCCTCATGGCTGTGCAGCCTTTTATCATCTTCCATCAGGACAGAGTTTCCGTACGAACCAACCCGTCCTTTATGCCAAAAGTGGTATCCAGGGTAGCTTTGAATCAGGCTATACACTTACCTACCTTTTATCCTAATCCTCAAAACAAAGGGGAGAGATTACTACATTCCTTGGACATCCACAGACAACTGCATTATTTGGACAGAACAAAGCCTTTCAGAAAATCAGAACAGCTCTTTGTGTCCTATGCTATAGGAGCTCAAGGGAAGACTATTTCCAAACAGACAATCTCAAAATGGATAGCCCACTGCATACGCTTTTGTTCTTTTCATAGCAAAACTGTACCTACAGGCATCAGATCTCACTCCACAAGGGCCACGGCTACCTCTGCAGCTTTCCTCAGAGGAGTTCCTACCAAAGATATTTTAGAAGCAGCCACTTGGAGTTCTGTGCATACCTTCTCCAAACACTACCACCTTCCATTATACTCCAAATCTAGAGCAGGCTTTGCCACTGCAGTCTTGCAGGGCATCCTGGCTCCTCCTAGTTCCACCTAGTGCCTACCACCCCTTTCTTAGCTTTGGGATTCTACCCATCTGTTATGACTGCAGCTGTATGTACGATGAACATAGTACAGTTTTGTACCATAAATGTAGATTAAGTTAGAGTGCTAATACAGCTGCAGTCCAGGTTTCCCTCCCTCCTTCCCCTCTTGGGACAGGCCTATAGACTAACACCTCCTCATACAACCTGATTGGGGTATTTATTTATGGTGTATTTGCTTGCACTACTGTATTTTGACCATTGCTTTATTACACAAATTTATGTATTGCCTTCCTTCTTGGGGGCACCTCACATCTGGGGCAAGAAAAACTGAAGAAAATGGCGTCTGCTGGTTCTTTTATACCCCTGTCACACTGACGTCAGGGAAGAAGCGACGACAACCGACGCCTGACCTAGACTTTGGAATTCTGCCGACCGAGGACCCGCCTGACGGCAGGAGAACCCATCTGTTATGACTGCAGCTGTATTAGCACTCGAACATCTACATTTATGGTAGGTACAAAACTGTACTTTCTCTCCTGAGAAGATGCTGCTGGGTGAGACTCCAGCCCCTTCCCATGGATATATAAACCAAATTGCTGGATGCGCCACTTGATAATAAGGCCCTTTTTGGTGCAGTTTCTGCAGAGCTCTTAAAATCCCTTCAAGAAAAGGGCAAGGAGCTACAAAATCTAAAACATTTGTTAGTCTCGCCTATCCCTAGGTACCATAGGAACTACCCTCAAAGGACCACTTTTATTAGGAGGCAGTCATCTTAGTCTACTGCCCCACAGGCTAAGGGACAGAGAGAGTCTAGGAACTCGACTCCTAGACCATCCTTTTCTGCCCCTACTACTTTTCTGAGACACCCTGACAAAGCCCCTCAACTTTGACTCGAACCCTTTACCCACCTCCACTCCCCCGTCCCTCCACCTCACCCTTTCCCTACCATCCTGGCAGAAGATCACCTCAGAGGCTTGGGTCCTCGCCATCATTCAGAAAGGCTATTTTATGACATTGTGGACAATTCCTCCTTTCCAGGGGATACCCCAACCCCCTCCAAGTCCGCTGAATCTCTTCCCTCCAATTGTGGATCAGCTGCTCACTCCGGAAACCGTAGTGTGTGTGACTCTAGATCAGACAAACAAGGGATTTTACTCCAGGATGTTTTTTTTCGCAAAAAAAGATGGTCCTTGAAGACCAATTCTGGATTTGTCTGTCCTCAATCCTTTTCTCAAGGTGCCTACCTTCAAAATGCTCACCTTGCATCATCTCCTACTCCTCATTCCCCAACAAGCTTTTGTGGTGTCCCTGGATCTGAAGGATGCCCATCTTCATATCCCTATTCACCCCAGCTACAGTAAAGTCCTATTTTTTTCAGTGGGTTCCTTCCATTTTCAATTTTTTGCATTGCCATTTGGGCTTTGCACAGTTCCCAGAGTATTCACAAAGTGCCTAGCTCCAGTTATCGTCCAATGCAAAATGCAGGGCATTCAAATATACACATACGCGGACAACCTGTTAATCACCATCGCCTTCACATGGTGTCCAAAACCTCAGCAGATCTAGGATTCACTGTGAACCAGCAGAAGTTTCACCTGACTCCCAACCAGGACCTGGTGTTCTTACGGTGCAGGATAAGGTGGCAGCCTTCATCCCCTGCCAGAAGGTAGAAGCTCTCTCACATTACCTTCAAACACTTCTGTCTCTCCAAATCATTTCAGCTAGGGGGGATTCCTGAGAGTCCTAGGCTATGTTGCATTCTTAATCCCCATGCTACCCCTGGCAAGGCTTCATATGAGGAATTTCCAGTGGGTTCTAAAGTCTGTTGAACCAAAATTCTCACCCTCTGGATACTCCCCTCCCTCTTCTCCCATGCCTGAAAAAAGAATTGGAATGCTGGATTGCAGCCATCAACTTCAGTCTGGGTATACCTTTGCAGACCCCCTCCACCCTTGCATCATATCTACACAGATGCTTCAGACCTGGGTTGGGGAGTAGTTCTGCAAAATCACAACCAGAACAAAGTTCAGGGAGAGAGGTCCTTCCTCACAAGGACTATCAAAGCAATGAGAGACCCTTCTCCTACCATCACAAACATTACACCAAATTCTCCTACCAGGCACCTTGAAAGTAGTCTGACAGTATAACTGTCTGTCGTATATCAAGCAAACAGATGGGGACCCGCTTTGCAGTTTGGCAATTCAGATTTGGTCCCTAGCAGCAAAACTACACATTCACCTGCAAGCAGTGTACTTCCAGAGAGAATGTGATGACGGACACACTCAGCAGAACCTCTGCATCCTTCCACAAATGGATGCTTCACAGGGAGGTGTTAAATCTTATTCACAAGTGGGGTATTCCTCAGTTAGATCTGTTTGCCTCCTGCCAGAACAGACAGATGCCTCTGTTTTGCACAAGAGATCCACATGCTTGGAATATGGACGTTTTCTCATTTTCTTGGGCGTGGATGTATCTTTATGCCTTCCCCTTCACACAAATTCAAAAAGTCCTTCTGAAGGTACAGAGGGACAAACCAAAAATCCTGCTAGTGATTCTCTCTTGGCCAAGACAGCATTGGTACCCCCTTCTTCACATACTAGCAAAGGGCAATCGCCGTAGGTTACCCCACTGATTCAACCTACTCACACAAGACAAGGGGGTGGGTCCCCTCATACACCCTCAAATGCTCAACATCAGACTCGCCTTATGGGTGATAGAGTTCTGATCCCCCCATCAGACACCTATATTCAGAGGATGTACTCAAGTCCTGCAGGAGGCCAGGAAACCTAGTATCAGGCGAAATTGTGTCAAAATGGAAGAGAGTCTCCAGTTGGTGTCAAAAGAAAATGCAGGACCCTTTTCTTCCAGTACTTATGGTCACTTCTTACTTGTGTGAGCTTCTACATTCAGGACTGACCTACTCTTCTGTTAAGGTACACTTGTCAGCCATTTCCACCCATCTTCCTTTAGTACCTCCTTTGGCATCCAGATTAGAGGTAAAACTCTCCTTAAAAAGGGTCCTCCATATTAGACCCCCTCGTAAACTATTCCTCCTTCATGAGACCTTAATTTTGTCCTTGAAAAACTCACACTACCTACATTTGAACCAGCTCACTTAGCATCAATTAAGCCATGTACGTGGAAAACCGTACTGCTTGTGGCCCTAAAATCCGCCATGAGGGTCTCAGAAATCCAGGCCTTTATGGCTACCCCTCCTTGTCCATCTTCCATAGGGACAGGGTCTTCCTCAGGACTAATCCTTCATCACTGAAGTGGTTAATGAGCTGTCCTTGAATGAGACCATTAACCTTCCTGTTTTCTTCCCTCAACCTCAAATTTCCTCTGAAAGAACTTTGCTTTCCTTGGATGTTCATAGACAACTTTGGTATTACCTGTACAAGACCAAATCCATTAGAAAGTCTGTCTCCTTTCACCCGAGGGCCTTGGGAAAGGCAGTCTCTAAGCAAGACTGTATCATCATGGATTTCAAAAGCTATCTCTGCTTGTTATTCCCTTCATGGAAAAGATTTAACTGCCAATGTGCAAGCTCTTTCTACTAAGGCAGCTGCCTCTTCATCAGCCTTTTTTAGGGGGGTGGACCATGCTTGCATACTGGAGGTGGCCACCTGGTCTTGAGTTCATATTTCTGCTGAGCATTACAAACTTGATCTGATTTTTAGAGCCAAAACTGGGTTTGCTAGGTCAATTTTACAGGGCGTCATAGACCAGGCTTCTCAACCTACCACCCAGGCTCCATACCTAAAGCTTTGGTACTCTCTCTACAGTTATGAATACTGCAACATGAGAATAGAAGGACATCTATTGTGTAAGAACGTACCATAATCTTAGATGTCCTTCTCTTCCATGTTGCAGTATTCAGTGCCCCCCTTCCCCCTTTTTATCCTGTCTATCCTTCTTGAGTGGCATCCTCATAGCTTCTCTCCATACAAACGGCACAGCAAACAGGCACATACTCTAGAAGATGCCTTCTTGCCTGGTGGCATATGTGGGTCTGAAAAGCTTCCTTTTTTTGCTTCCCAGGGGTACATCTGTATGCAGCAGTCATTTCTGAAGTGGGTATGTGCAGACGTCACTTTTATAGCCAGCGTCTGTTATGGCTCTGAAAGGCAATGTAGCACGTACCCCTGCTCTTAAGTCTTTGGTGTACTGGCGAGATGTCCAGTGCTTCAGACAGTGACCTTCCTACAGTTATGAATACTGCAAGTTGGAAGAGAAGGACATCTAAGGTTATGGTAAGTTCTTACACAACTAATCTTTGAACCATCACATGAATTGGGCCCGAGTTTGGATGTCCTGACATTTATGATTTTGGGGAAAAATTGAGCTCCCACTCGCTTTTTGCAGGAGCAGAAGTCTACCTATTTAAAGGCAGTAACATTGCTCCTGCTAGCTTCCAGGATGAAGTTTAATGGCTAGATGCTGTCTCCATTGACTCTAAAACATTTCTCTGCTAATTTGAGAGCATGTGTTTTGTGGAAGAGTTATGGCCATGTTGATGTGAACAAATTTCCGTGCCTCCTAGCCTTTTATCTGTAGAGCATCACTTCCGTTGTACCAGAGTAATAACTGGGGATTATCCAGTACCAGCAGTTAAAGTAGTAGCTAGAAAAGCAGGTGATTTAGTTGGAGGAGGAAGAAAAAAACTCTTTTATTGAAATTGCTACTCCTGGTAATGTCTTTCATACTGAAAGACGGTTGTAAAATATTAAGTTATGCAAATAGGAACTGGGAAAATGTGGAATAAGAACACCCAAATAATTCCAGTGATAGGAGGGGCAGATAAGCTGATAAAGAATTTACAGACATGCTTAAATATCTTACCAATACATGTAAGCCCATGCGAACTGTAGATGGAATAGTTTTGGCAAATGAAGATTGAAGCAAAACTGATTTAATGAACATGGGCTCCATTCCTGTAGCAGTATTAAAAAAAAAAAATGTAGATTTTTAAAGTAAGAATTCCCTTCCCCGTTCTGAAGTTGATGTGGATTTTGCTTATTCAGTCCATACCATTTTCATTATTTGTGTAATAATTTAATTTGTGAGATCCCTTGAAAGTCTTGTGAAAAATTCTGAGGAAATATTTGAGAATTGAAGGTGTCTAAATTAGTCTTCATACTACTAAGGCATTGGAGGTCTCGCCTTGTCAGCCATTCCTCTAGGTTTCCATATTGTTCCTGGAGGTTGAGTCACGGCTGCCACAGCCAGAAAAGTTGGACTTTTTGTATAGATTGGGATACTGCAAGTACCTATGGAAGAATCTTTCTTTTCTCTCCAAGCAGTAATCTCCTTAGATGCTCGTAGGGGTGTAAATGGCTTCTGGCTCCAACACCCATCCGGTTTACAAATTATTGGACCATTATTGTAAGGTGTGTAGTGCATCTGTCTAAACATTCAAGACCCTTATAATGCACCAAAGCAATATCCTTGGATAAATGTAGGATGTGGCAGAAGGCATCCAGCATGAGTCTTGGAGGAACTGCATTAGCAAACTGATCCAGACCGCCTCCAGCGAGGGAAGCATGTTGTACATTGTAGTAGTGATGCCTTTAATGCTGTATGCAGAAGTGAAGCAGAAAGTTCTGTGCTGAGCAGTCCATGTGTCTTGGCCGCTGTTGGATGCCCTAGTAGACATCTCTTGTTATAACCCCATTCACAGGGTATATTTGAAAACTAAGAGGAAAATACATCAGAATCTGTAAAATGGCCTTTTCATCTACCCATACTCAAATACATCAGGAACCATTGCACTTAGTGGTGCCTTAAAATTGAAGGCCTTTGGGAACATGGGTTTAAAGATGAAGCGAGAGAGTGGGGTGTGTGGAGTTGAGGATCATGTGCAGAGCTTTATTTTTCAACTTCTGCTGAACATGTTAGCCAATTATGGCCAAGCATGCATCCTTGTTCAGAGAATCACTGATTAGAGGTAATTATGACACGCAAGAAAATTTGTAGAGCGGTTAAGCAGTTAACCTATTTTGGTTCACCAGAACAAATAGTCTGGTGCCCTAGGCAATGGGATTGGGCTGCAAACAACGTCTGCTGGGTAAGTGATTGTAATGCTGCTTGTTTTAGCTAAACTAATTTAACAGGTTGGCAAGTGATGGCTGCAACCATAAATATATTTGTGCATCTACAGTTTTATTTTCCTAACATAGCTTCACATTTTTCATGTCAGTGTTCCTTACTTCCCTTCAGACTCTGCTAAAGCAGACAAGCTAATCGGGTCTGACAAAATGTCGTAACCCAGGATTCTTAGTCACAGCTACTAATACAGATGGATGGAGCTGCTTTTTGACCATTTAACTAAAGAACTCTGGTCACCAAGTTAAAAACTTCTGTACCAGGTATCCTTGTCGGATCATTTGGGTGATATGTACCTTCTTGATTCCATGGATGGTGGTTCATTGTGTACTTTTCAAAGCCTTTGATTCCAAGGGCCTTGTTGAAAGCATGGATGTACCAAAACAGATTTATTCTGTTAAGTCCCTCTGTGGCCAAGACAGGCATAGTTGTCTCGGGTGGTACAGTTGAGTGATGGAAGGAACAGTCCTCATTCAATTTTACGCTTTCATGAGACCCATGGAGTGTGGGGGGGGGGGTTGTTTGTACACCCAGACATATGCACATCCTCAAGCTTGAAAACTCAAGTCATCTTGGATAAGTTCTCTTCACACACTACATTTTGGAGACTGTGCCTCCATGTCATTTTTTAGGATAGGAAATGAAACACTAGGAAGTCTCAACTTGCAAATGGAAATGATTCTCATTCTGTTGTACCCATTTCACATCACTAGAAGCCCCCCGTGGAAGAGTTATGCATATCTGATCCCTAAGGAAGTTTCCACCTTCTGTGTGGTGGAAAAGCTAGTACTACCCCCTGCCCCCAAGACCTGGTGGTACCACACCAGTCAAGCTTTTGGCATCGAAAGTCTTTAATTTCTGGTTCATTTACCTCGGCTAGAAGAATTTCAGAGCTCCAGGCCATTATGACTAAAGATCCATGCATATTCTTTACTA
Source organism: Protopterus annectens (assembly GCF_019279795.1). NCBI lineage: Eukaryota > Metazoa > Chordata > Ceratodontiformes > Protopteridae > Protopterus > Protopterus annectens. The sequence continues at coordinate 283,714,309 of NC_056736.1, read as the reverse complement.
AGGGTTGGCCTCAAGACAACACTATCCTTTATCCTAGGTTAGTTTGAGAGCTGACATTAAACTATGCTGTACACCTTACCAGTATCTTAACGTACCTCTGCAAACAAAGGGAAAAATAATACTGCTCTTGCTATATATTCATAGGTGCTAGTTGCCTAGAGCTAAGGAAGGGAAATAGTCTAATTTGTTTGCGTCATTGCTGCCAGGTAAAAATAGGGCCGGCTAATGTCCAAACACACCATGTTTAAATGGCTGATAAATTCCATCAGCACCTGCCATGTAAGCAGTATTAAATCTTTGCAGGGGGATGGGATGGATCTGCTTTGGCAGGCATCAGCCCTCAAGACCGTTCAGGTGCATCTCTTCTCAACGTACTTGGAGAATTCCTTTTTCCAAATGTTAAAAGCTGGGAGTTTGCAGCAGCTGCTCTGATGTACATGATTTGAGTGCCCCCACAGCCTGGGGATGGACAACTGCTTTAATTCTCTTTTCCCGTGATAAGGATTCTACTGCTGGAGTGATTGTTACAATGAACAGAGTACAGTTGTCTGAGCATACTCTCATTAATAGGTGCATGTGTGTAGGCAGCACTGTAGTAGTACAGCATGCTGTCCTTCCCCCAAGACTTAACACTGTTATGAATAATCTAAAGGGAGACAAAAGCTGTTTTGTAGCCAGATTACAAGGAGATGGTGCTAAGGTGAGTAATATGAGAAAGCGGGGGCATTCTTTTATTAATTTTTGTTTTTTTCATGTTTTGTTCAATAAGATCTATTTGCTACCCTCTCCTGTTCTCTTTAATGCTCTGGCCAGAACTGGCAAAAAAAAAAAAAAAATCTTCGGCATCCCCTTTTATTAGTTCAGAAGGAGTTTTTTTCCAAGGTGACTGAATTTGAGTGCTTTGAAACGTATTTCATTATTCTTGTGGGATTTGCAATTTGATACCTAGTGAGAGAGGGGGTGGAAAATTGCAGCTGAGCAATGTATGCTGTACTGTACAGTAGTAATGAAAGGGCTCTGGCTTCTCTCCCTTTTTGCTGTACATCACTCCAACTTGCTTGAAAATGGAGTTCAGCCATTTTGGGGCATATTTACTTGTGGTTATTAACCAGTGTAGAGCACTGATCCAAGTGTAATGTTTTGGGCGGAGTCCAGGGTCACTGTCTAAGACTTGCTACGAGTCCCTCTGTTGAAAAATAAAGGCTGAGGGAAATCAAACCATGGACCACAGGAAGCATCTCATTAACATGTCATAGTCAATTCTCTGCATTAACTCCCAGACATCTCTTGAGTTTTGGATCTGAGATGAGATGCATTCTTGATGACCTTTAAGGAATAAGGCTGGCAAAACTTGCCAATTTGACACACAAAACGTTTCCAGGCTTAGCCCATTCACTCTACCGGCAAGTTAACTCCCCAAATTGACTTTGCCTAGAGCTTGCAGTTGAGAAATGTTCACAAGCTGTTTGATTTTGTCATCTGTTTGACCGAATTAACAGTTTTGGCCACATGAATGTTCACTCCTGGTTGTATGCAGTTTCTGCTAAGTCTAGGTCATCTTGTTCCATTTCTTTATTTTTCAAGCAGTTTTAAGGTTTGTTTTGCTTTAACTGTAATTTGCTTACTTTTTATGTTTCTCTGAAGTATTTTATGATGTGCCAGAAGCACTTTCCACTTCATCTTTCTCTCTCCGTGCTGGCCATTTTACCTTATTTTGGGCCCTTATCTGAAATTATTTATCCCTTTCCATTACTTTGTCTGGTAGTTTGCAGTTGGAGTCTGTGTTGCCAGCAAAAGTGGTAGAGCTTAAGTGGCATGAATTTCTTGTCAAGAGATGCATCTTTTGCAGTGTTTGGCTAGAGGGGAACTATTTTAATGCAGTGTGTTTAAAAGCTGAGATTCTTTTAACAGTAGCATTGTTTGAGTCTTGAAGGACAGGGTCTTTGTAAACCGTGAGGAAGTTCTTATGTTGACAGGTGACTCGCTTCTTGGCTGACAGTTGAGTGTAGATGTCAGCTGTGGTTATGACACTATAACAGTCAGATACATGTGCTTCCTTTAGGACTTGTGATGAACATTGCTTCGGTTGCAGACCATTTGCTATAGCTGCAGCTGTCCATCCTCATACTGTCAGGACAAAGGGAGCTGTGGGTCCTTGTGGGATACTTTACTAGGTATGGAACCTTTTCCTCATCTTCCTTGAATCAGTCATCTTTAAGTTTAGGGAAGATGTCTGTGTAAGAGGCACTTTGTTCCCCTTCGGAGGCTCACTCAGCAGACCTTGAGGATGATGCCTCAGTTTTCCTTATCTCCTCATCCCCATGAAGTCTGTAGACCCCCTGTCTTTCTCCAGCTCATCTGCAGGTAGTTTTCCTGTTCCCCAGTTGTCTTGCTGTGGTGTTTCTCTAGTCAGCAAGACAGTTCAGCTAGTAATGCAGACAGCACGGGCAAACATGATGTGACGTGTATTGAAGAGGCTAGATAAGATCTTTCTGCTTGTGGCAACCCTTAAAAGGTTCCTACTCCATGGAGCTCTGCTGTCTACCAGATGATTCTAGTGCTATAAACAAGTGTGGGAAATGCACATTTTTGTCTTCATTACCTTGTAGCTGGTAAACTACGTATCACACAAGCTGTGATTCCAGTGAGAGTTAAGTGATGACCTGAAACAGTTGGTAGAGGACTTGCTTGATATAGGGTTGAAATGTGAATTAGTGTCAGGTGGAAACTTGCCCAGTTAAGAAAGGGGGGAGGGTGTCACCAAAATCCTTGCACAAAATTCCAGCAGATGGTGCAGCAAGGAGAGCAGTTGCCATCAGTGTCACTGTCAAGTCTAATTGCATCTTACTGATGATTTTTCTGTGTACTTTATGTAGTCCGTTTTAAAGCTTACAAACAAGTACAGCAGTCCAGTAAATATAACCCTAACTATAATGCATTAAATGTAGCATTTGATTACCAGCAACATACTAGGCATTTGTGCGGACATTTCATGTACTTTCGTTAGGAACCTTAAGTAAATTTTATACTTTGCAGCTTGACTCTCCTTATGTTCAAGATGAGGTCACAGTATCACACACACACATACACGGTCTTTTACCCCCAATATTTTGCTACATTGTCAGATATATCCAGTTGAGTATTGTAGTCATGCTTAGAAACGTTTAATATACCTTTAACAATGTGTAAGTAGTCTTTTAATCTTCAAGTTTAAGATGAATTATCTGCCCCCAGAAACATGTACCATTACCTACTTAGTCTCCAAATTTTGCTGTGTAGCTTGTACTTAAAGAAATTGTGTGCTTTTTACCTTCTGTGTTCAAACTGTGTGCCTGAAGCAAGACACTAGGCAGAGCCTCTAATAGGGCTACTTAGTCCAAGTTCCAGGTCACATTCTGATACCCCCTAACTTCTTCCTATTTCTTAGGCTTGGCAGAAGCTTTTCAACTGTGTCGCCCATAATAGCAGTCTCTTTGACCACCTTGATTGCTCTATATCTACCTTACCCCTTCTGTTGCACCAGCTTAACTATATCCTGCAATAGACACTCCTTTCCTCTGAACCTCATCTCACTGCTTACCTGTGCCTATCCCATTTGAGAACTGCATTTTCACCACTGCCCTGAGCATACAGAGCCCCCCCCCAAACACGTCTAGCTCTCTACTTCCACTTCTCCACATAAAATTATATTTTTTTAATCTATGCAGATATCTTTACACTACTGATATTCCCTGAAACCCCTATGGCCATTTTCAGTCTGCCATTTTTCTTAGCCTATCCTGCAGATAACTGCATTTCTACCTTCTCTTCTGCTTCCCTCTTTTTCCCTCAAAAGGGCCCAAAGCCCACGTTACCCATATGTACACTACTCCATGTTTCCATTGTATATTTCTAGAGGTCATAAACCACCCGTTAGTACTGCTGCAGGTTATCCGCTTCCACTTAGTGTGGAGCTTCCTCCCACATTCCTTTTCAAATTTTCTTAGGCTTCCTGTGCCATTGAATTTACATGTATTGTATACCAGTCCCACTGTTTTGTGTTGAAGGGAGCCAGTTTGCCTCACGAATAGTCCCTCGGTCTGTTCATAGTGTGGCAAGCTTTCTAACGTGGGTGAAGCTTTGCTCTGGCTTGTTTACATGCCTGACCAGTAGATTTAATTCTGTTTATCCCATTCCAGGGGAGTGTCCCAAGGATGCAGAATTGGCTTTGGGACTATTTTGTACCTTTCCCATTTTGCCTAAGTTTGAAGCTTTGCAAAACAAGTCAGAGGTAGCGATGGCATGTATGGTTCACTGTGCATTGACCTCTTGTGGTGGAGCCGTTGCATCTGAAGTACTTCAGGTCTTTAATGCACGCTTTCATCATTACCTTCACATTATTCAGCTAACTGCATGGTTACTCCAATTCAGCTAATGTCTGTGGAACCTTCTTAACTTGGACAGGGTGACCCCAACTCTTCAGTTATGCCCACAAGCCCAGTATTGAAGTCATGCAGAAACAAATTGACACACTATTGTATGTGCTGCTGTTAAAGGCTTATTTTGTTGCTTTAGTACCAACCATACTGTAGAATCTTTCTGAAACATTTCACTCAGTCATAAGTCCGTCATTTGTTAAGATACATTTAGTATCACTATTTAACATTCATCAGGAAATTGATAGATGTTCGTGTTTCACTGTTGCAGTCATTACATTTGGGTTATCTGCTTGCAGTAGCCCTCAATCAGCCTGATTAACTAAGTCTTGGGTTCTGCGTTGGTTGCTGTCCCTTCTTCCATGACGTCAGGTCGTCAGGGGTATAAAATATGCAGCCAACGCCATTGCATCAGTCTTTCTTGCCGTGCGGTGCCCGAAGCAGAAGCAGTTTGCAAGAGCTGTTCGGCCGACTCCTGAAATTTTCGTTTTCGAGCTTCAGAACCGAAGTCTTCGACTAAAGCCAAGTGCCCTGCTGGGGAAACTTTTTCTTGCTCCATACCGATGTCAGTAAAAGTTAATAATTGCATTACTTGTGGAAAGCAAAAATCTCAAAGATTTTCATTCGTACTGTATTCCTTGCCTAGGCCCTGACCATGACTTACCTTTCTGTCGGTTTTGTGCTTTATGTAATCAGCGCACTATCCGTCGTCGTTATATTTTTGCCACTAAATATTTTGGTTCTCGGTTAGCCATCCGACTACCGGGATTTCGAAAAGAGACAGGCCGCCGAGGTCCAAAACTGACAATTATACTTCTCCTAAGCCAGTTTGCCGGTACTCAGGCATTTTCGCAGCCCTTGATAACCGCTGCTTCTGATTCGCAGGCCTCTACTGAGACCCATTCTGAGTTTGGTATGCTGCGAGTTGCTTCAACTATGGAACCTGAGGATGTCTCTACCTTGGATGGGTCCGGAGCCGCTGTGCAGGCACCAGCTTCTGAGGGTGTATTCAGGCCTACGGACTTGCATATAAAACTTGATGCCCAGGCTGCATGCTCAGGCCTCTATGCCTAAAAAAACAAGAATGGCTGAAGGTCTTATAACTCTGATCAGGGGAAGCCAACCTCCCCCTTCTAAGAGACCTAGGACTGAAGTTGTTTATGAATCTTCTGAACAGGATTCTGATTTTTCTGATTCTTCTGATGATCTGGATTTGCCCTTATCTACTTATGAGGATTCTGATGCAGAGAACTCCATTCCCTCTGCTTCCCCTCCAGAGGATTTTTCTTTGGTCAAACCTTACATACTCTAAGGGAGTATTTTCACTGGGAAAACCAGGATTTTTCTAATTCAAAACAGAGGCTTAGGGATTTCTTACTCATGTCTCTGCATAGGCCTTTAGCTATTCCTCCTGTACTAGACATTGTTTATGCTTTTTCGGAATCTAGTTTGGTCCCTGATTCTTTGCCTCCTGCTCCCAGAAAACCTGACAGATATTACAGGGTTCCTGATTCACACAAGTTCCTTTTTAAAAATCCTATTGCGGATCCAGAGACTATTTCACGGGGACCCAAGGGCATTAAGGCTTCTACTGCTAAAAATCCTACCCCTTCTGGTAGGGACTCCATGGCGCTGGAAAGATTGGTTAAGAAGGTTTACACTTCTGCAATCGCCATTAGGGCTTTAAACTGCCAGTTTCATATGTTGAAGTATCAGCAACATGTTGTTGGATTGCTTAAACAGAAAATTATGTTAATTCCTGACTGTGCGGAAAATAAAGAATTACAGGATTTAATGCATTCTGCTCAACAGGTTGGAAAACATACTTTGCAATGTGGATTTCCCATTAGAGGCCTCTTGCAGGGCTGCTGTTACTGGTTATGTGCTCAGAAGGCATGCTTGGCTTAAGGAGCAATCTTTGCCTGACCATGTTAAAACTAAATTGTTGGATGCTCCCTTAAATCAGGACTGCCTGTTTGACAACAAGGCTGAGGAAGTTCTTAAAAAGATGGAAGATAAAGCTAAGTCTATGCAAACTGTTAGATTTCTTATAAGTTCAGCCTCCTAGATTTAGTAGGCACTGGCCCTCTAAGAATTGGTCCTTTCCAGCCCCTTCCAGGTCTTCTCAAGCCAAACCCAGACAGCAGAAACCCCAGGTTTCAGTCCCAGGGGAGACAAGACTAAGCAGTGGGGGGTTTCCGCACCCAAATCAGGGAGGAGTAACCCCCCCCATGGAAAACTATCTCAATGACTTGCTTTTAAAACTTCCAAGCACTTCCCAACTGAATGCTCCTTTAGGTGGAAAGATTGGTCTGCAGGCCAACAACTGGGAACTCGTTACCCAGGACAAATGGGTTTTCAATATAGTTTCCCAAGGATACAGATTTCACTTCCACACCTTACCAACACCAAGCGGGTGGCCAGATGTACCCCCAAATCAGTGGGCAGAGGCCCAAAATCAAGTATTCTCTCTTAAGCATGGGGGCTATTCAGTTGATACCAGAAGAGGAAAAGAGACAAGGTTTCTATTTGAAACTTTTTCTGATACCCAGAAAAGGCAATACAAGTCCTATCCTGGACCTTTCTACTCTAAATGCCTTTCTGGTGATGACAAAGTTCAAGATGCTGACTGTTCACCAGCTGCTTCCTATGCTAGGCAAAGATGCATGGTTGGCAACACTAGACTTAAAAGAAGCATACCTGCACATCCCTATCAGGGAGTCTTGCAGAAGATACCTATGCTTCAATGCAGGCGACATGCACCATCAGTTTTCTGCACTACCCTTTGGCTTATCTACTGTGCCCAGGATATTCACAAAGTGCCTAGCTCCAGTCATTGCATTCTGCAGGCAAAGAAATATTCAAATATATCCATACCAGGATGATTGTCTAATTCAGGCAGAAAGCCAGGACATACTTTTGAATCATCTGGCCTTTGTTCAAAGTGTACTGACTTGTCTGGGGTATACCATAAACGAAAAGAAATCACACCTGGTACCCTGTCAACAAATTATATTCCTGGGAGCAAGCTTGAATACAACTTCCCAGATGGCTTTCCTCACTCCAGAGAAACTGACTCATTTGACAGCCTACTTCAGACAAGTGGCCACAAAAACCCAGTTATCTGCAAGGCAAATACTGCAAGCCTTGGGGTTCATGGCCTCCTGCATTATTCTAATTCCATATGCAAGGCTCATATGAGGAAACTGCAGTGGTATCTCAAAAGCCTGTGGTATCAACATTCACAGGATCTAGAAGCTGTGATTCCTATCATACCTTGTCTACGCTTAGAGCTGTTTTGGTGGGCAGAGGCCTGCCGCCTAAACAAGGGACTACCATTCACACTACCCCTGCCGCCCAAACCTTAACAGATGCATCAGACTATGCATAGGGGGCTCACCTGGCAGGGAAGTGCATTCGGGAAGTGCATTCAGGGCAAATGGAACCCAGGGCAAATGCACCTACATATAAATCAAAAGGAAATGTTAGCTGTACAGAATGCTCCTTCAAGGACCACATTCTTCCAGGACAGCTAATGGTAAAGACGGACAACACCACGGTCATGTGGTACATAAGCAAGCAGGGGGGTACACACGCTTACACCCTCTGCAGACTAGCCATGGCATTGTGGAACATAGCCTTGAGCTAACAAGTAAATCTACAAGCTCAGTTCCTGCCAGGAAAACTAAATACACTGGCAGATGGACTAAGCAGAAACCTCATGGACCCACACAAGTGGAAACTGGAACCAAGGATTTTCAGCATGTTGACAAGCAAATGGGGGATCCCAGATATAGACTTGTTTGCCTCCCCCAAAACCATCAGTTGGACAAATTTTGCACAAGGCTTGCCCACTAACTAGCTTGGAAAGTGGATGCTCTATCCTTCAGCTGGAAAAACCTATCAGTTTATGCCTTTCCTCCTCTGCCTCTGCTCTCCAAGGTACTACTAAAGATCAAACAGGACAAGCCAAGGACGATTTTAATTGCACCAGACTGGCCATGCCAACACTGGTACCCCCTCAAGCACAGTGTGTCACGCTTGGCCCCATGGCACCTGCCTCAGACTCTTTCCCTGTTGTCTCAGCAGGGGAACCAGATTCTGCACCCTCAGCTGCAAACCCTGAACCTAGCAACCTGGCTAATTACCTAATCTCTTCCTTACCACCCCTCAGTAAATCAGTGATGGACATCAGTTTAGAGGCTAGGAGGCCTAGTACTAGAAAGTCTTATGCAAAATGGAAAAGATTTTGTACCTGGAACCAATCTCAAGGGATGAGCGCAGCAGTGCCAAATTTACCTCAGATTCTACAATATTTGACTGAGATGCTTTGTAAGGGTTTGTCCTTTTCCTCCAAAAAATTATGCCTCAGCCATTTCAGCTCATTATAGCACAGAGCCTCCCCTCTTTCTCACCCACTGCTCAAGCAGTTCCTCAGAGGGGCCAAAAATTTAAGGCCACCGTGGAGAGCTCCAACTCTAGCTTGGGACCTTAACTTTGTCTTGGAGAAACACTCTTCCACCTTTCGAGCCAGCTGCTACTGCAGATTTAAAATTCTTTTCCTGGAAAACAGCTTAACTTTTAGCAATCACTTCTGCAAGAAGGTTATCAGAGTTACAAGCCCTTATGGCAGGTGGAGCCTTTCATCATCTTTCATGCGGATAGGGTGTCCCTGAGTACCAGTCCCTCCTTCATGCCCAAGGTGGTATCCAGTGTCTCTCTTAATCAGACCATTCATTTGCCTACCTTCTTTCCTAACCCACAGAACAAAGGGGAATGAATACTGCACTCCTTAGATGTGAACTTAGATTCTACTTGGACAGGACTAAACCTCAAAGGAAATCCAAACAACTGCTGGTGGCATTTGCTGCAGGGACAGAGGGAAAAGCTATTTCAAAGCAAACCATTTCAAAATGGATAGGCCACTGCATTCATTTCTGCTATAAGCACCATGGAATACCTATCCCACAGGGCATAAGACCCCATTCAACTAGGGCTACATCTACCTCTACAGCCTTTTCTCAGGGGCATCCCTACAAGGGACATCCTAGAAGCTGCTACCTGGAGTTATGTACATACTTTCGCCAAGCATTATCATTTGCCAATTTACTCTAAATCCAGAGCTGATTTTGCCACTGCAGTCTTGCAGGGCCTTATAGCTGGTCCTTATTCTGTTTAAATTCCTCCTCCCAACCTTAGCTTTGGGAATCTACCCAAATGTAATGATTGCAACAGTGAAACACGAAGAACATAGTACAGTTGTGTACACTTAACATAAATGTAGATGTTACGGAGTGTATTCATTGTTGCAGTCCTGGTTACCCTCCCTCCAGCCCCCTTTCTTCTTTTGGCTATACCTGTACTCTCACTTACTATGCTCAAAAAGCTTTTTGGTGTATTTGCTTTTTTGTTGGAGGTATATCCTTGTATTATAGATTTAATTGCTTCCCATTAGGCGGGCACCTGACATCTGGGGCAAGAAAAACTGATGTAATGGCATCGGCTGCATGTTTTATACCCCTGACGTCATGGAAGAAGGGACAGCAACTGACGTCGGACTCAAGACTTTGTTAATCAGGCCGACTGAGGGCTACTGCAAGCAGATAACCCAAATGTAATGACTTCAGCAGTGAATACACTAGGACATCTACATTTATGGTAAGTGTACACAACTGTACTTTGTTTACTTCCCTGAGTACTAGTGGAGTCTGCTGCCAGGAGTGAATTGAAAATTTTTTACAGACCACCACCTTTCTGGTGGCAGTGACTTCTGCCATGAGGATTGCAGATTTGCCAGTCCTTTGTATCAACTTTCCTTTCCTGTTCTTCCAAGGGCAGTGTCAGTTGCCAACTCTTTTGTTTTATGCATGAAGTAGCTACTAAATCAAACATTGAACCAACCTATGCACCTCTCTGCCTTCTTTACTGAGTATTCTAACAGAAGAGTGTTTGACACATTGTACGGAATTTCATTGTTTGATTTGATTGACATATGTAAAGATTATCAGTTTATTTTCCAACTAGAAGTTGTTTACATTGTCAGGTAGCTGTCTAGCTGTATTGCATTTTATTGTGAAAAGCACAATAGTTCCCTTTTTGTCCCAAAAGCTCATTCAATCAGGTTTAACATTTCAAGTTTTTACTTGGATTTTATTTGGTTGGCAGCTTCGTGGACTTCAATGAGTACTTGCACAAGACAATCCAAACTTGATGCGAGTTCTGCCTCTTGGTCTTCTTTGGACAGTGTAATCACTGGCAGTATGTTCCCATGAGGAGCCACCTAGGAGGATCAGTTGAATGGTTCCAGTGATTAGCGAGGATGGATGTCCTTCAAGGATGCATCTGCAGTCCTAACAAATGGGTTGTCCTGCCTCAGGCAGCCCTTCGGCCGGCCGGATTCCAAAGTCTGGGTCTGGCCTCGGCTGATGTCGCACTTCACCCGACGTCATAGCTGCTGTCAATTGGGTATAAAGGCATCAGCCGACGCCATTCTCCTCAGTCTTTCTTGCCGCGTGGTGCCCGAAAGCAGAAGCTGTTCGCAAGTGCCGGTCGGTCAGATCCAGAGATTTCTACTACCGAAGACTTCTAAAAAGCTAAGTACCCCGTTGGGGTCTCTTTCTTGCCTCAGCCGATGTCAGAAAAAGTAAATAAGTAAATAATTGTTTAACTTGTGGGAAACAAATACCTCATAAGGATTTCCACTCTTACTGCCTTCCTTGCTTAGGCCCAGACCACGACGTAGCAGCTTGTCTAGCCTGTGCTTCCTTCAACCGACGGACACTTAGACGCCGGTCGGAGTTTGCGGAGGAGTTTTTTGGTCCCGCTTTTGCTTACAAAATGCCGTCGGAGACTCCGACTTCACAATTAGCTAAAAAGCGTAAGGAAAAGGACCGACACTCGCGGTCCGCGGTTTCGGCCAAAACCACGGTTAAGCCAACCGCGAGTGTCTCGGTTTCGGCTGAAACCGAGCCCTCTGTTCTTCCTTCGGCCGAAAGCATACCTCCTACAGCCGAGGCCTCACACAGCATGGCTGAATCTGCTACTGAAATTTCTCCTGCTGTAGCAGGCACCCAGGATTTATCAGATACTATTCCTTTAGACATATCTACTCCTGCACGTGGAGCTGCTAGGCCCCCTGCATCCATGTCTGTCAAGGCTTTTTCTAGGGCTAAAGCAGCTAAATCTTCTAAGGCCTTGCCTGCTAAAACCCCCTCACACAGGCCTAGCTCTAGTTCCCAAATGCTCAGCCTGGCAGAGGATCTCATTTCTTTGATCAAGGGATCCCAACCTCACCCTGACAGGGCCTCTCAACCCCCTCCAGAGAAGAGGCCTAGAGCAGAGCCCCCTGAACCAGTTTCTACGGATTATTCCTCTGATGATTCAGAAAACTCAAATCCTCCAGAAGGCCCTTATTCTCCATATGAGGATTCTGATGCAGAAGACTCCATTCCTTCTGCCTCTCCTCCTGAGGAATTTTCTTTTGGGGAAACCTTGCATGCTATGAGGGAGCAATTTCAGTGGCAGGGCCAGGATTTTTCAGATTCTAGGAAACGGCTAAGGACCTTTTTACATTTGCCACAGCATATGCCTTTAGCCATTCCTCCAGTACTAACAGTTGTGGATGATGCATTCAATGATGCTTGTACTGCCCCTGACTCTCTTCCCCCGGCCCCTGCTAAGCCCGACAGATACTACAGGGTCCCGGACACACATTATCACTTGTATAAGGCTCCTATTGCAGATCCTGAAACTATTTCTCAGGGCCCCAAAGCTGTAGCAACTGCCAAAACCCCCTCCCCTCTGAAAGAGAATCTAGAGCATTAGAGAGATGGGGTAAAAAAGTTTATACTTCTGCTACTCTTTTGGCTAGGGCCTTAAACTGTCAATTCCACATGATTCAGTATCAGGAATTTCTGTTAGATCAGCTAAATAAAAAAAAACTATCCTCTCCTGAACCTATAGACTGCAAGTCCCTTCAGGATTTGGTACATAACACTCAGCAGGTCAGTAATCATTCCTTAAAATGCGGCTATGATGCACTGGAGGCTTCCTTTAGATCAGCTATGACTGGTACAGTGATCAGAAGGCATGCATGGTTAAAAGAGCAATCCTTACCAGACCATGTGAAGTCAAAGCTCCTAGATGCTCCCATGGAGAAACTCAGTTTGTTTGGCTCCCCTGCACAGCAAGTGTTAAAGAAGGTGGAAGAAAAAGCAAAATCTGTCCAAACAGTCAAGGATTTCTTACAGGTCCAGCCTCCTAGGTTTAGTAGAAATTGGCCTTCGAAAAATTGGTCCTTTCCAGACACCACCAGAGCACAGAGAGGCAGAAATAGGCTCAAGAGGCAGAGGTCAATCCAGAGGTGCCTACAGGGGACGTCAGTGGCAGCCTAACAACCAGAGAAGTACTGCCACAGATCCAGCTACTACCACTTCCACAGGACAGTCACAATGACTTGGCTCTGATACCGCCTACCAGGGAACAACTGGAAGCACCCTTAGGCGGAAAGCTAGCCTTATTTTCAGTAAACTGGCATTACATTACAGGAGACAAATGGATTTTACAGACAATAGACAAAGGTTACAGGTTTCACTTCCATACTCTACCAAGGAAGAGAGGAATGCCAAACCTACCACCAAACCAAAAAGCAAACGCTCTAGGACAAATCAACCACTTACTAAGGATGAGAGCTATAGAAAAGGTACCGGCTATGGAACAAGGACAAGAATTTTATTCTAGACTTTTCCTGATGCCAAGAAAAGAAAACCAATGGAGACCTATTCTTGACCTGTCCGCTTTGAACACATATCTCATTGTTCCAAAATTCAAAATGCTGACCCTACAGCAACTTCTTCCCATGCTGGGCAAGGAGTCTTGGCTGGTGACTCTAGATCTCAAGGAGGCATGCCTGCACGTCCCTATTCGACCAGATTGCAGAAGATACCTCAGATTTCTTGCAGGATCAGAGCATTATCAATTCTCAGCATTGCCCTTTGGCTTATCTACTGCGCCCAGAGTATTCACGAAATGCCTGGCATCAGTAATTGCTCATTGCAGGCTTCAGGGAATTCAAATTTATCCATACCTGGATGACTGCCTGCTACAAGCAGATAACAAGATCAAATTAACAAAAGATTTGGAAAAGGTTATTCACCTATTGCAGGCCTTGGGATACACAGTCAACATAAAAAAGTCAAGGCTGGTACCATCCCAAAGGATTACATTCTTGGGTGCAGAACTGGACACAGCAAATCAAATGGCATTTCTCACAGCAGAAAAACAAAAACCACCACCACTCTATTTCATGGCATTAACAATGCAGAACCAGCTTACAGCAAGGAAAGTCCTGCAAGCCCTGGGTTACATGGCATCCTGCATAATATTGATCCCACATGCCAGACTACATATGAGGAAGTTGCAATGGTACCTAAGGAATTTATGGTCTCAGCACAAGCACAGCCTAGAAACCCAAATTCCAATAATTCCATGCCTGAAGCAAGAATTCCTGTGGTGGGCTCAGGCCTGTCAGTTGAACAAAGGACTGCCTTTCCACAGCCCTCACCCAAGCCAGACTATCACCACGGACGCCTCAGACCTCGGTTGGGGGGCACACATGGCAGACAAGTGTATACAAGGCCTATGGACACAGGACCAGCTGAACCTACACATAAATCAAAAAGAGATGCTGGCAGTGAAACAGGCAATTCAGACATTCAGACAGTTTCTTCAACAAGGTCATTTGCTGATAAGGACTGACAACACCACAGTTATGTGGTACATCAACAAGCAGGGAGGCACACACTCATTTCCTCTATGCCCGGATGGCAATGGACCTGTGGAATGTGGCCCTGAACCTCAACATTCAGCTCCAGGCCATATTTGTGCCAGGAAAAGAAAATATACTAGCAGACACCTTAAGCAGAACTACCACGGATGCCCACGAATGGATGCTGCATCCGGACATCTTCAAATTCATTACAAAGAAATGGGGGCTACCAGAAATAGACCTGTTCGCATCCCCACACAACCACCAATTGAGAAAATTCTCCACAAGGACATACCACCCACTTGCTTGGAAGGTGGACTCCCTATCCTTCAGTTGGGAAAACCTAACAGCATATGCATTCCCACCTCTTCCTTTGATGCACAAAGTGCTACTGAAGATCAAAGAAGATCACCCAAGGATCATACTGATAGCTCCAGACTGGCCCGAGGCAGCATTGGTACCCGCTTCTGAGGAGTATGTCTCGGGCACACGCATGGCCTCTACCTCTAGTTCCTTTGCTGCTAACACAGAACAACTTCAAGATCCTGCATCCAAACTTGAAAACACTGCAGCTAGCTGCCTGGAATCTTACATAAAACAAAATAACCCAGATTTATCTCAGAGGGTTAAAGACATTATCCTGGAGGCTCGCAGACCCTCCACAAGGAAGACTTACTCAGCAAAATGGAAAAGATACCTCATTTGGAGTGCAGCAAAAGGAGAAAATGTAGCATTGGCAAACATAGCTAACATCCTGGAATATTTAGCAGAGCTTTTCCACAATGGCCTGTCTTACTCCTCCAAGATTCATGCCTCAGCAATTTCAGCAGAATATAACGTGGATCCTCCAGTCTTCTCTCATCCTCTACTCAGGCAGTTTCTGAGAGGAATTAAAAATGTAAAGCCTCCAAGGAAGCCACCTTTGCCTACATGGGACCTGAACTTTGTGCTAGAAAAGTTAACACTTCCCCCCTTTGAACCAGCAGCAACAGCAGAATTACAGTTCTTGTCTTGGAAAACTGCTTTCCTGCTTGCAATCACTTCAGCAAGAAGGGGTTTCTGAACTACAGGCATTAATGGCAGTACAACCCTTCCTTATCTTCCATCAGGATAGAGTGTCCTTGAGAACTAACCCTACTTTTATGCCAAAGGTGGTCTCCAGGGTATCATTGAACCAAGCAATTCACCTACCAACATTCTTCCCCAACCCACAGAACAGGGGGGAAAGACTACTGCATACCTTGGATGTACACAGGCAATTGCGCTACTACCTGGACAGAACCATGAACAATAGAAAAACTGACCAGCTTCTGGTAGCATATGCAGCAGGAATGGAAGGAAAAGCAATTTCAAAACAGACAATCTCAAAATGGATAGGAAATTGCATTAGATTTTGTTATTCCTTTCATGGAAAGACAACTCCAGAAAACATCAGACCTCACTCCACAAGGGCTACAGCCACTACTACAGCTTTCTTACGAGGAGTGGCTACCAAAGACATTCTAGAGGCTGCTACTTGGAGCTCCGTGCATACATTTGCCAAGCATTATAATCTGCCTTTATACTCCAGATCCCGAGCAGGTTTTGCCACTGCTGTTTTGCAAGGGATCTTAACTACACCATAATCTTCTTAGTGCCTCCTCCCCCAGTTTGGCTATGGTATTCTACCCATTTGTTAGGACTGCAGATGCATCCTTGAAGGACATAGTACAGTTTTGTACCTACCATAAATGTAGATGTCCGAGAGGTATGCATCTGCAGTCAGGATTACCCACCCTCCTTCCCCTCTGTGGTACTCCTAGGGTATTTGCCCATCTTGTAGCTAGCTGGGGGAATCTATTATGGTGTATTTGTTTGTATGTATGTACATACATGTTTATTTTTGTTTGCTCTCTACTGTTTGGAATCATTTGCATTTATCCAAATTTAGCCTTCCTAGAGGGCACCTGGCATCTGGGGCAAGAAACACTGAGGAAAATGGCGTCGGCTGATGCCTTTATACCCAAATGACAGCAGCTATGACGTCGGGTGAAGTGTGACATCAGCCGAGGCCAGACCCAGACTTTGGAATCCGGCCGACCGAAGGGCTGCCTGTGGCAGGACAACCCATTTGTTAGGACTGCAGATGCATACCTCTCGGACATCTACATTTATGGTAGGTACAAAACTGTACTATATCCTGACCTCACATGAAACTTGTTTACTTGCAGCATTAAGTACAAGTGAGACTGTCCATCCGCATTCATGTTCACACCAACAGCCACACAGTCTGAAAGGAAGGTAGACCTAGAGGGATTGGTAGTGAGGTAGCAACCATTCTCCTGTGCTGTAAATACAGCTGAACAAAAATTGAGTGGAACTTGTTCTAGGCAGTATTAATGTACCTCACTACTGTTGGCATTGGTAGTAATGGTTGGTGAGGTGGGCGTAATCATCCTGATCTAACTTTGAGAAGTGCATACATGTTTGTTTCTTAAGGGTAAGGATTCAAACATTGACTTCTGTGGTGAGCATGCTTGTCTTTTTTCTGTGAGTGCTGTTTTCATGAGTTGTAAATGAGTAAAAGATGATAAATCCATACAGATTCAAGATTCAGCTGGTTCATGCCTTGCAAGTAATGACTTAGAATTTCCTGCCTTGTACAATCTAATTCATTCCTTGATATTTTCTACTAAACAAATGGTGAGGTATAGTCTTGTACACATATAAATGGACTGAAATCAATAGTAGTGGAGCAGATTTTTACATATTAAACAGCTGAGGCATTGGAGGGTATTGTCATACTCCACAAATATAGATTTGAGTTCCTTTTATAGTTTGATTGCATTGTGAATCTACTTGCAGAAATGTTGAGATTTTAGCCTGCACACTGATCATCTTTACTCACTAGTGCACTCAGTGGTTTGATATCCTAAGAAGGGTAACATTTTGTTACTGAGTGAAGGTTCTGTATCACAGCATTTGATTTTCTGTTGTGGTCCCTGACCTGAATGCCTTTTTTTGCATTGTCTGCATCAGTTGGTGCTTGGTGTTTTGGTTGCCACCCACATCCCAGAAATATACAATAGGCAAATTGGTGGTGGTGTTTCTTTCGGCGTTTCCCAGTTAGGGGTCGCCACAGCGGAACTCCAGTCCGCTAATGATTGGTAGTTGATTTTTACGTGCCGAGTTACCAGCTCTGACGCACAACCTTCAAGGAATTCTCCAAATTCCCTATAGATTTGTGAGAGTTGTTGGCGTGTTCTGGGATAGGTTCATGCTCCGCTAAGGAATAGTTCACTTCCTTGCTTGAGTGTAAGGATAGGCTCCCTCTCCTGTCATACCTTTGATATTTGGTTGGAGAACTTTCTGATAACCTGCTCAATCCAGTTCAAAGTATCCAGCCACAAAACACAAAGAACTTCACCTCTCAAAAAACATGAAAGCACACCACCATGAAAGGACCGATGCAAGGAAATGCTGTAAACTTTTATTTTACACGTTTTGTTACTTCGGCCTTTCACCTTCAGTGGAACAGTATACTACATTTCATTTCCTTATATACCAAACATTATTAAATACATTCAATTAATTGATTAAATCAAATTAAATATTTAATCTTCACAATTAGCTGAGTTCCTTAAAGTGCAACCACATAATACAACCACATAAACCCCAAACATTAAAAAAGAGAAAAGAACAATGTGTATACATCTGAATATAAGGAATTGAAAAGCAGCCACATCTATATAATAAACATAAATAGATAATTCATATGTACAGAAATATACAAAACAATTCTGATACCTATATAAAAATTCCTTTCATGGTGGTGTGCTTTCAATCCAGTTCAAAGACCTGGAACTCCATTCCCAACAAATAGTATGGCTAACTTTTCCTTGAGGAGCAGTTTGAATTTGGAACACACAACCAATAAAGAATGGTTGTGTAAAATCTTACCATAACCATAGATGTCCTCCTCTTCCGTGTTGCAGTATTGTTACTGTGGGATTTCTTGCCTCAGGCAACCAGACGTCTGCTCTTATACAAAAGCTTAAGCCTGGCTGCTGTAGATGGGTGGGACGTCACACACAGGGCCATAAACCAGGGACCGTAAATGTGATGTCTGTACGCACAGACCTCTGAACTTGAAGGCCAGATAGCCTTGAGAGGAAAAAAAGATTTTCAGCTAGAAGAGTCAAGTGTTATATCCTGGCTAGTTGCTCTTGGTTAAGGTTAGAGCTTCCTAAAAGCTCGGAGCTAGGTTAATAATCCAGTGTAATGCAGGAGGAAGGTGGGGGGGGTGGAATACTGCAATATGGAAGAGAAGGACATCTATGGTTATGATAAGATTTTACACAATTATTCTATGTTCTTCTCTAACTATGTTGCAATATTCTTACTGTGGGAGAGTACCACAGCTACTTAGAGGTAAGGGTGGTGGTAGAAGTAGAAGATTGCAGAATCCTGTGCAGGATTGTTCTAGCAAAGGCTGCCATGGCTCTGGAGACTTGATCTAGTTTGTAGTGCTTGGTGACTGTGTGGATAGTGGACCAGGTGGCAGCTTCTGAAATGGAAGCTGTGTCCAGCCCTTTGAGGAAGGCTTTGGAAGTAGCCATACCTCTGGTGGAATGAGCTCTCACCCCTCTGGGGTAAAGGTTTGCCATGGTTTGAGTAACAGAAATGAATGGATTTTCTGATCCATCCTGAGATAGTTTGCTTGGAAACTGCCTTGCCCATAGCCCTGGGGTGGAAGGAGACAAAAAGTTCAGATTTTCTGAAGGGTTTAGTTATGTCTAGGTAGAATCTAAGTTGTCTGTGCACATTCAAGGAATGGAGAATCCTCTCACTCATTAGTTGGAGAGGGGAAGAAGGTAGGCAGGTGAATAGTGAATAGATTTATAGGTTGGTACTTGCCTATCAGCCCTAGGGCCTTTACAAG
Source organism: Protopterus annectens (assembly GCF_019279795.1). Lineage (NCBI taxonomy): Eukaryota > Metazoa > Chordata > Ceratodontiformes > Protopteridae > Protopterus > Protopterus annectens. The sequence continues at coordinate 283,695,207 of NC_056736.1, read as the reverse complement.
CCTAGCCATAACAATTCCCCTGGCTGTTTCTTGCCACAATATTTACTTCCCTGGACCCCTGTCTAGCAGGGCGACTGACGTGATCCGCGGGATGAATTTCCTATCTCCCATCCAGTCGTCAAGGTTCATTTTGAAGAGGGCCAAAGAGGCGCTCTGCTTGACATGTATGGGCTGTCTATTCGAGTCTGGGGGAGTGTCTGGGTCAGGAACCTATTCTTCCAGCATGTTTTGTTCATTGTGATAAGGTTCAGAGCCGCACGCTCCAGGGATCTAAGTGATTGGGATTTCTTTAAGTGTAGCATGTCCAACAGCTCTGGGTTTGACATGCCCTTGTATGTTAAGCAGAGATTGCCTTTGAGTAGACTATATGCAACAGAGTATAACTGGAGTTTTTTTTTTTTTTTTTTAGACGGTCAGCATCTGGCATCTGCTTTAGGCCTCTGATTCTTTTATTGAGGTATTTCTAGTTGTTGCAGATGTCTTGAGAGGTACATACCAAACGGGGATAATGGGTCTAATGAGGGGATGAGTACAGTGGGACAATGACATCCTCTTTTCTGGATGAAAAGCCCTTAGTGATGGTGTGCCACTTAGGATTTCCTGACTGTTGTGGCGATGTTATCGAAGGTGAGGCCACTGTCCACCTGTGTCCCTAAGTCTCATCACACTTTCGGTGTTTAGTGTATGGCCACCTGTATGGTAATTCACGGGTACATGTTTTTTTCCCAAAGGGTTTCTTGGCATTGAGCTTGAGCCCCTGGTTCTGGCACCATGCATCCATTTCTGTAAGGCCCTTTTGTAGAATATCCACATAATTTGGGGATTCAATAATGGCTCCCAGTTTGCAGTCATCTGTGAACGTTGTTAGCCAGAGTCCCTTAGTGTTGGCCTGTACTTCAGAGAAGTAGGTGCCAAACAAGAGCGATCCCAGGAACCCTGAGGTACTCCACTTGTCAGTTGTCTGGAGCTGGATTTGGAGTCTGCTACTTTTACAGTGTGGGTTCTGTCAGTAAGCCAGTTGGCAACCCATTGAGTAACATAGGGATTAATGCCCAGCTTAGTAAGTTTATCTGTGATTCCAGAGTGGGGGATGGTGTCAAGGCCTTGGCAAGGTCCAAATAGGCTGTGTGGGTCACCTTACTCTCGTCCACAGCTCTAGAGACTGATTCAAAGTCTGTCAGATTCAGGAGACAAGATCAGCCCTTCATGACCCCAAACTAGGTAGGGTCCAGTTTGTGAAGGTTGCAGAAGTCTTTGTTTATAAGTTCCATGATACGTTCCATGACCTTGCAGATCAGGCTCGTCAGACTGATGGGGGCGATAGTTCCCAGGATCCAAGGTGGATTCCCCCCCTTTTGGAGTGGGATAACTGTAGCTGTGCCCCACTCAGTGGGCACAAAGCCTGAGGTGAGGCTGTGATTACACATGACAGGTGAGGTGCCAGTTAATTTTGTAGTTCATGTGGTACACAGCCCGAGATGTCGTCTGGTCCCATGGATGCTGTATTCTTAGCTTTGGAGAGTGTGGTTTTTACCTGTGTGGCCGTTATTACCAGAATTTGGTAATCTTTCAGTATTGAGATGAGCCCTTTAGAGGTGAGAGGGGGGGGTGAAGTTGGCAATATCCTTGGGATCTGTATATTTAATGCCATTCTGTTGTAGCTCAGAGCAGATCTGAGCATTGCCGTTTAGATTCTTGACATAGCTATAGAATGCCTTGTGGTTGTCTTTGGAAGCTTTGGCAGTTTTATTTTCGTAACTAGCTTTGGAGGATTTTATAAGGGATCTCAGCTTCTTACTGAGGCTGGTAAGGGAGTTTTGTGCATCCTGGGATTTTCCACTTTTCTGTAACAGTCTCTTCCTTTTGTTGTAACATTTGTTTATGGCAGGGGACCACCAGAATGACTTTCTTTTTTTGGAGGAGAGCCTCTTGGTTCTGTTTGGGAGTGCACAAGTGGATGTGCTTGTACAGTGCCTTAGTGTAGGATTCAGCAGTTGAACTTGCAGTTCCTATCTGCATGGGTGTCGTGAAGTTTGTCACTTCTGACTCGAGTAGCATGAAGTTGGCTTTGGAGAAATTTTTTATGGAAGTTTCTTACTGTGGGGTGGGGGAGGGATGTGGATCTCAAGAGTGATTAGCTTATGGTGAGACCTGACCAACGAGGGGGTGACCATAGGTGTGGAGCATCGATAACCTATCTTGGTAATGACCAGGTCTAGGATATTGGAGCCCCTGGTGGGACTATGACTTAGTTGATCCAGGGCATTTGAAATTTATGAATTATGGTTGATTTAAGGACAGCTCATTTACCACTTCAGGCATGAAGGAATGGTTAGTGTGTAATTTCCCCAGTCCTTGTGGAAGACTGTGTAAGGGGGGGCAGGCCATGAGTGCCTGCAACTCTGACAATCTCCTGGCAGAAGTGATTGCCACCAACAGTACAGGTTTCCATGTATAAAGTTGTAAAGTAGCTTTGCTAGCTGGCTTAAAGGGTCTAAGTGTTAGTTTCTCCAGTACAAAGTTTAGATCCCAGGGTGGCGGGATGGGTTTTCTAGGTGGTCTGATGTGCAAGACCCCTCTCAGGAAAAGTTTACCATCTAGCCTGAGTAGTAAAGGGGGGGGGGTTTAGAGGCAGTCAGATATGGCTGAAATATGTACTTTCATTGAGGAGTAAAGGCCATCCTTAATCTCTCACATATATGTAAGGACTAGGGAAGGGTCCTCCTGATTGGTGTCCATGTCTTTACATAGACATCATTTTGGGAATCTCTTCCGTTTTGATAAGTATGATTTTCTAGTAGCTGGTTTCTTGGCCTCCCTCAGGACTGTAAGTGCATCCTCTGAATAGTGGTGTCTAAAAGGAATTAGAAGTTTGTCATCCAGAGTGTTAGTGCTAGCATTTGTAGATGGGGATGGATTAGCATTCCCTTTTGTTGTGTGAGAATGCCCACCTTGTGGGGTAACTTGTGGTGATTGCCCTTGGCTAGAGAGTTAAGTAGGGGGAACCAGTGATGATTGGCCAGTAGGCGTCACCAGCAAGATTTTTGGTTTGTCCTTCCCGAATGTCAGTAGGACCTTTTGAATTAGGGGGAAGGGGAGGGGGCATAAAGAAACGGTCCCTTCCAAGAAATGTTGAAGTTATCTACTCTCCAGGATAGTGAGGGGTGATCGTTGGTGCAGAAATTGGTCAATTGTCTGTTCTGGGGAGATGCAGACAGATCCACCTGAAGAATGCCCCACCACCGGTGGACAGTGTCTACAAAGCTTTCCCTGTTCAGCATCCACTCGTGCTGTAGAGAAGATGCTCTGCTTAGATCTGCTGGTTTATTGTCCTGAGAGGGTATGTAAGAGGCCTGTGGGGACAGGTTGTGCCTGGAGGCGATTTCACAGATTTGTAGGGTTATTCTGCAAAGGAAGTAGGCTTTGGTTCCTCCTTGTTTGTTGAGGTACCACATGACTGGTGTCAGTGAATATTAGAAGGGGTCCCAGGTGGAGGGTAGGAAGAAAAGCCTCCAGGGCTAGGAGAACTGCAGTCCATCTCCCTGACAGTGATATGTTTGTTTTGAAGGGCAGTACTCCAAATTTCCTGAACTCTGAAGTTCTTTCTGGTGGCACGCCACCCTAGGTCTGAAGCATCTGTGTAGATGATCTGGTTTGGGGAGGGAATTTGGAGAAGCATTTCCGGATTGTGACAGGTTTGTTGAATCCACCACCTTAGCTCTGATTTGACAGGGCAGAAGGGGGGCTTCTGTAAAGAGTGTAGGTGTTATGACCACACCTTCTTTAGGTACGATTGGAACTTCCGCATATGCATTCTTGCCAAGGGAAGCATGGGAATGGTGGCTGCCTTAAGCCCCAGGAGTTGCAGGAATTGTTTAGAAATTGGGGATTCCAGTAAAAGGTTTTGAAAGTGAGTGGAGAGGGAGTGGACCTTTTTCCTGTGGGAGAAAGGCCCACATTAGATCTGTCCTGATCGTGAAGCCTAGAAAAATTGTCTTGCTGAGGGAGCAAGGAGGATTTGTTTAAGTTGAGGGTGAAGCCTAGGTTTTGAAGAAGGGTGGTGGTGAACCTGAAGTTGTCTCTGAGACTGGTTTCTGTCTCTTCTAGAAGGAGAATGTCTAGGTGTAGGGTAGAGTTGTATACCTTGGGTCCTGCAGTAAGCAATGGTTGGGGCTAGGCATTTTGTCAATACTTTGGGTGCTCTGTACAAACCAAAGGGCAAGGCTTTTAACTGAAAGTGAGAGCAAGGTCCAGAAAAAACTGTAGAAATTTTCTGTTTGAGGGTTTTATGGGGATATGAAGGTAAGCCTCCTTTAGATCCAGAGTGGCCATAAAGGTCTTCTCTGGGATAAGGGGGAGTAGAGTTGGGAGGGGGAGCATTTTGAAAGATGGCACTTCCAGAAATAGGTTCAGGAAAGATAGATCCAATGTAGGTCTCAAAGGACCATCCTTTTTGGGGACCAGAAAGAGTCTTGAGTAAAATCTTTCCTGCCTGGGAGGAACAGGTTCTATTGTTCCTAGTCTTTGGAGGTCTTGAATTTGTGGCAGGAGGTGGATTTGGGTTTGGTGGGAAAGGGAATGGGCTTTTCCCTCCAGGAAAGGTAGTATCCATTTTGGATGATACCCTGAACCCATTGGTCTGAAGTGATGGTTTTCCAGATGGGTAAACAGTGGGATAGGCGGGCTGACAGACGCAGATGGGCAAGGCAGTCACATGTTGTTGGGTGCATTTCTATCCTGAAAGGACTGGCTAGGACTTGGTTGAGAGGTGGTAGGTCTGGAGAAGGTCTACCTTCTGGTTCCCCTCCTGTGCCTGGAGGATGAAGGGGTGGCAGAGGAAGGAGTTCTCCTGACAAATGAGTTTTTCACAGGGTAGTTCCTGTAATACTTTGGAATAGGGGACACAAGTGCTTTATGTCCTGTAGTTCCTTGCTTTTCTCCTGCATATTTTTAAAAAGCCCTGCAGAATGTTTTCCAAACAAAGGGTTATGGTCTAAGGCAGTGTCCATAATCTGTTTTAAAGTTTTCTGGAAGAGGTTGTAGGTGCAGCCAAGAGCATCTGCGGAGGGCAGAAGCTGCTGATCTGGCAGAAGCTCTGCACCGTCATAACTGCACCTAATTGAATGTCTGGCTACCTGTGAAGCCAGAGACCATTTCGATATTATGTCTTTGGTAGGCAGTCAGATGTGGCAGCCAGGAGATTAGTAGCTTGTGAGACCAGGTCCAGTGCATATTTAACAGTGTGTCTGGTAATTTATAACACGGAAGGCCAGGGCGGAAGAGGTGTAGACTTTTTTTCTTTTACTCATCCTGTCCATGGTCTTACTATCTCTATCAGTAGGCAAAAGAGATGCAGAGGGAATAAGTCTGGATTGCTTGTCTGGAGAGACAGCAAGAACTGCACGGTCTGCCAAGGGGAGGTTGACTAAGAATTTTTGTTTTTGATCATCACGAACCTTATAAAACCTGTCTGGTCTTTTGGGTGCAAGTGGTTGAGAGTCTGGGTTTTTGGATGCAGAGGTAGAAGCATCCAGATAGGCAGGTAAGGCTGGTGGGATGGCTGATGGGGAGGGAGACTCCACTTGGAGTTCAGAATACCTCCTCTGGGTGTCAGTCATCTGGGTGGTGTCCCATTTAAAGTACTCTTTCATCTTAGTTATTTCACCAAAAGTAATGTCCACTGGTGGTGAGTCCCCTTCAGTAGATTCCTCATCTGGTGAGTAATATCCTAAAGGGAAGGCAATCTGGGATGCATAAGAAATGGACTCCTCAGAAGAAAAGTAGTAAGATTCTAGTTCCTCCTCTCCTTCTTGGGTAGTCTGCAAGGGGAGAGAAATGGCAGAGGCAGGGTGGGTGCTTAGCACATGTATAGTGGAGGGGAGTAGAGTCTGAGGGCCATAAAGGCCTGCATCAGAGAGATGGTGAAAGATTGCCAGTCAGGGATTCCTTCAGGGGTAGGAGTCAGATGTTTAGTTTACTGTTTAGTAGGCGTTGGTTTGGGAGAAGGCCTAGGCTCAGAAGCTTATGTCTCCAGAATAGGAGTATCCGAAGTCCAACAGACTGTTTCTGGTTTCCCCCTTGACGTTGGTAGGAACCAGCATCTGGACTCTCTCTGTGGACGTGCAGGTCGCAAATTCTGAAGCGGCTTCCACGGTGGGAGCCATCAAAGTAGTCAGTTCTGTCGGACATCCCTCAACTCCTATATCAGTAGCTGGTGGGACGTCCGATGAAGAGGCAATGGAAGTAGGCCTGGAAACTTTCGCGTTTTTCACGGTGGTTCAGTCAGAGCAGCCGATTTGGGGTCTATTCTAAGCGCAAGCTTTTTGAGACATTGGTTCTGTAAATATAATTTTATTGCAGCCAGACAGCTGCGGAGGGTCTTCGGTATGAAAGATTGGCAAATGGAACACATAGTATGATTGTGTTCCTTCCTAAGACAAAAGACAACAGTCGTGGGTATCCTTATGCGACATGACACCCGCAACAGCATTTGGCTTTTTAGCTGACATTGGCTAATATAAAATACAGCTAACCAAGCTCAAGCAAAAGTAACGCGAAGTTTCCCCAACGGGGTACTTAGCTTTTTAGAAGCCTTCTAGAGTAGGAGCAAAGCGAACGATGTGATGTTGTCTGCGGCTGAAAAGTTCTGAGGTCTGTGCATGCAGACATCACATTTAAGGTCCCTGGTTTATGGCCGTGTGTGTTACGTCCCCCGCACCTACAGCAACCAGGGTTAAGCTTTTGTATAGGAGCAAACGTAGAGTCGCCTGAGACGGGAAATCCCACAATAAGAATACTGCAACATAGGAATAGGACATGTGGCTCTGCTCCTGCACCACCCCAGGATGACCTTTTCCTTGATGTCCTTCAAGGATGCATCTGCAGTCCTTACAAATGGGTTGTCCTGTCGTCAGGCAGCCCCTCGGTCGGCCGGATTCCAAAGTCTGGGTCTGGCCTCGGCTGGTGTCGCACTTCACCCGACGTCATAGCTGCAGTTATTCGGGTATAAAGGCATCAGCCGACGCCATTTTCCTCAGTCTTTCTTGCCGCGTGGTGCCCGAAGCAGAAGCTGTTCGCAAGTGCCGGTCGGTCAGAACCAGAGATTACTACTACCGAAAACTACTTCGAAGACTTCTAAAAAGCCAAGTACCCCATTGGGGACTCTTTCTTGCCTCAGCCGATGTCAGAAAAAGTGAATAACTGTTTAACTTGTGGGAAACAAATACCTCATAAAGATTTCCACTCTTACTGCTTACCTTGTCTAGGCCCAGACCACGACGTCGCAGCTGGTCTAGCCTGTGATTCTTTTAACCGGCGGACGCTTAGACGTCGGTCGGAGTTTGCTGAGGAGTTTTTCGGCTCCGATTTTGCTTATATTATACCGTCGGATCCTCCGACTTAACAAATATCTAAAAAACGCAAGGAAAAGGACCGACACTCGCGGTCCGCGGTTTCGGCCGAAACCGCGGTTAAGCCAACCGCGAGTGTCTCGGTTTCGGCTGAAACCAAGCTAGCGGTTCCTCCTTCAGCCGAAAACTTTCCTCCTGCCGAGGCCTCTTCTAACCTCGTGGAATCGGCTTCTGATATCCCACCTACTGTTACAGTTTCTCAGGAATTATCAGACACTATTCCCTTGGATATTTCAACCCCTGCACGTGGAGCTGCTAGGCCACCTGCAGCCATGTCCATTAAGGCCTTTGCCAGGGCTAAAGCAGCTAAAACTACTAAATCTGTGCCTGCTAAGCCCCCCTCTCACAGGCCTAGCTCTAGTTCACAAATGCTTAGTTTAGCAGAGGATCTCATTTCTTTAATCTGAGGATCCCAACCTCAACCAGACAGGGCCTCTCACCTGCCTCCAGAGAAGAGGCCTAGAGCAGAGCCCCCTGAGCCAGTGTCTACAGATGATTCCTCTGATGACTCAAATGATACAGACCCTCCAGAGGCCCCATACTCCCTTATGAAGACTCTGATGGTGAAGAGTCCATTCCTTCTGCCTCTCCGCCTGAGGAATTTTCCTTTGGGGAAACCCTGCATGCTATGAGGGAACAATTTCAGTGGCAGGGCCAGGATTTTTCAGATTCCAGAAAAAGGCTTAGAACTTTTCTGCATTTACCACAACATAGGCCTTTAGCCATTCCTCCAGTTCTTTCTGTTGTAGATGATGCTTTTAATGATGCTTGTACTGCTCCTGATTCTCTGCCTCCGGCCCCTGTTAAGCCCGATAGATACTACAGGGTCCCGGACACACATTACCACTTGTATAAGGCTCCCCTTGCAGATCCAGAGACTATCTCCAAAGGACCTAAGGCTGTAGCAGCCACCTCTGCCAAAAACCCTCCCTCTGAAAGGGAATCCAGATCCTTAGAGAGATGGGGTAAAAAAGTTTACACTTCTGCTACTCTTTCAGCTAGGGCCTTGAACTGTCAATTTCACATGATGCAGTATCAAGAATTTTGCTAGATCAGTTAACCAAAAAGTGTCCTCAGATGAAACAGTAGACAAAAATATGTGCAGGAAATGGTACATAACATTCAACAAGTCAGTAACCATTCCCTAAAATGCGGCTATGATGCACTGGAGGCTTCCTTTAGATCAGCCATGGCTGGCACAGTCATCAGAAGGCATGCATGGCTAAAAGAACAGGCCTTACCAGACCATGTCAAATCAAAACTATTAGATGCTCCTATGGATAAGATCAATTTGTTTGGCTCTCCTGCACAACAAGTACTGAAGAAGATGGAAGAGAAGGCAAAATCTGTCCAAACAGTAAAAGATTTCTTGCAGGTCCAACCTCCGAGGTTTAGCAGGAATTGGCCCTCCAAGAATTGGTCCTTTCCAGACTCCTCCAGAACTCAGAGAGGCAGGAACAGGCGTTCAAGAGGCAGAAGCCAATCCAGGGGTGCTTACAGAGGATGTCAGTGGCAGGGCAACAACCAGCGAGGCACAGCCACAGCCACCACCACAACTACTGGTCAATCACAGTGACTTGGCTCTGGCACCGCCTACCAGGGAACAACTGCAAGCACCCTTAGGCGGGAAGCTAGCCTTATTTACGACAAACTGACATTACATCACAAGAGACAAGTGGATTTTACAGATAATAGACCAAGGTTACAGGTTTCACTTCCATACTCTACCAGGAAAGAGAGGAATGCCAAACCTACCTCCAAATCAAAAGACAGAAGCACTAAAACAAATATCCCAATTATTAAGGATGAGAGCTGTAGAAAAGGTACCATCTATGGAGCAAGGGAAGGGATTTTACTCCAGACTCTTCCTGGTACCAAGAAAAGAAGGCCAATGGAGACCTATTCTCGACTTGTCCGCTTTAAACACATTCCTCGTTGTTCCAAAATTCAAAATGCTGACCCTACAGCAGCTTCTTCCCATGCTGGGCAAGGAGTCTTGGCTGGTGACTCTAGATCTCAAGGAGGCATACCTGCACGTCCCCATACGACCAAACTGCAGAAGATACCTCAGATTTCTTGCAGGATCAGAGCATTATCAATTCTCAGCATTGCCCTTTGGCTTATCTACTGCGCCCAGAGTGTTCACGAAATGCCTGGCATCAGTAATTGCTCATTGCAGGCTTCAGGGAATCCAAATTTACCCATACCTGGACGACTGCCTGATACAAGCGGACAACGAAAGCAAGCTAGCAGAAGATTTACAAAGGGTCATTTATCTGCTACAAGCCCTGGGATACACAGTCAATTTAAAAAAGTCAAGACTGATACCATCCCAGAGAATAACCTTTTTGGGTGCAGAGTTGGACACATCAAGGCAAATGGCATTCCTAACAGTAGAAAAACAGGAGCAGCTACCTCTCTACTTCTTGGCCTTAACTAAACAAAACAGAACCATCTGACAGCAAGAAAAGTTCTGCAAGCCTTGGGCTTCATGGCATCCTGCATAATATTGGTTCCTCATGCCAGACTGCATATGAGAAAACTACAGTGGTACCTAAGGAATTTATGGTCTCAACACAAGCACAGCTTGGAAACCCAGATTCCCATTATTCCATGCCTGAAGCAAGAATTCCTATGGTGGGCTCAGGCTTGTCAATCAAACACAGGATTGCCTTTTCACAGTGCTCAACCAAGCCAAACCATCACGACAGATGCCTCAGACCTCGGTTGGGGGGCACACATGCTGGACAAGTGCATACAAGGCTTATGGTCTCAAAACCAGCTGTACCTACACATAAATCTAAAGGAAATGCTGGCAGTAAAACTGGCAATTCAGGCATTCAGACCATTCCTTCAGCAAGGTCTATTGATAAGGACAGACAACACCACAGTTATGTGGTACATCAACAAACAGGGAGGCACACACTCGTATCCTCTTTGCCGGATGGCACTGGATCTCTGGAATGTGGCCCTGAGCTACAACATACAGTTAAAAGCAATTTTTGTACCAGGAAAAGAAAACATCCTAGCAGATATTTTAAGCAGGACTACCACGGATGCCCACGAATGGATGCTGCATCCGGACATCTTCAAAACCATTACAAGAAAATGGGGACTCCCAGAAATAGATTTATTTGCATCCCCACGCAATCACCAGCTAAAGAAATTCTGCACAAGGACGTACCACCCACTTGCTTGGAAGGTGGACTCCCTATCCTTCAGTTGGAAAAACCTGACAGCATATGCATTTCCACCACTTCCTTTGATGCACAAGTGCTATTGAAGATCAAAGAGGACCGTCCAAGGATCATTCTGATATCTCCAGACTGGCCAAGGCAACATTGGTACCCATTACTGTGGAGCTTGTCTCGGGAACAAATATGGCCACTACCCCTGGTTCCCTTGCTGTTAACACAGAACAACTACAACAATCTGCATCCAAACCTGAAAACTCTGCAGCTGACTGCCTGGAACATTGGATAAGACCAATTAACCCAAATTTATCCCAAAGGGTTAGACATTATCCTTGAGGCTCGCAGACCCTCAACAAGGAAAAATTATTCAGCAAAATGGAAAAGATATCTCATTTGGAGTACTGAAAAAGGAGAAGATGTGTCACTGGTAAACATAGCCAACATTCTGGAATACTTGGCAGAGCTCTTCCACACAGGCCTGTCCTATTCCTCCATCAAGATTCATGCATCAGCTATTTCAGCAGAATACGACTTGGATCCTCCTGTCTTCTCACATCCTCTGCTCAGACAATTTGAGAGGAATTAAAAATGTAAAGCCTCCTAGGAAGCCACCATTACCAGCATGGGACTTGAACTTTGTGCTAGAAAAATTGACACTTCCTCCTTTCGAACCAGCAGCAACAGCAGAATTGCAATACTTATCATGGAAGACTGCTTTCCTGCTGGCAATCACTTCAGCAAGAAGGGTATCTGAACTTCAGGCATTAATGGCAGTGCAACCCTTCCTGATCTTCCATCAAGATAGTGTGTCCATGAGAACAAATCCTTCCTTCATGCCTAAGGTGGTTTCCAGAGTTTCTTTAAATCAGGCTATCCACCTACCTACATTCTTCCGTAACCCACAGAACAGGGAAGAAAGACTACTACATACCTTGGATGTACATAGACAATTACGCTATTACCTGGACAGGACCAAGGGCAATAGAAAAACTGACCAGCTACTAGTAGCATATGCAACAGGAAGGGAAGGAAAAGCAATTTCAAAACAGACAATCTCCAAGTGGATAGGAAATTGCATTAGATTTTGTTACTCCTACCATGGAAAGAAAACTCCAGAGAACATCAGGCCTCACTCTACAAGGGCAACAGCCACTACCACAGCCTTCTTACGAGGAGTGGCTACCAAGGACATTTTAGAAGCTGCTACTTGGAGCTCCGTGCATACATTTGCCAAGCATTATAATTTACCTTTATACTCTAGATCCCGAGCAGGCTTTGCCACTGCTGTTTTGCAAGGGATCCTAACTACACCATAACTTTATTGTCCACCTCCCCCAGTTTGGCTATGGTATTCTACCCATTTGTAAGGACTGCAGATGCATCCTTGAAGGACATAGTACAGTTTTGTACCTACCATAAATGTAGATGTCCGATAGGAATGCATCTGCAGTCAGGATTACCCACCCGCCTTCCCCTCTGTGGTGCTCCTAGGGTATTTGCCCATCTTATAGCTAGCTGGGGGAATCTATTATGGTGTATTTGTTTGTATATATGTACATACATGCTTATTTTTTGTGTTTGCTCTCTACTATTTGGGATCATTGGCATTTATCCAAATTTAGCCTTCCAAGAGGGCACCTGGCATCTGGGGCAAGAAACAGAGGAAAATGGCGTCGGCTGATGCCTTTATACCCGAATAACTGCAGCTATGACGTCTGGTGAAGTGTGACACCAGCCGAGGCCAGACCCAGACTTTGGAATCCGGCCAACCGAGGGGCTGCCTGACAGGACAACCCATTTGTAAGGACTGCAGATGCATTCCTATCGGACATCTACATTTATGGTAGGTACAAAACTGTACTTTCTTTAAACCACCACTCTCACCTAGCTTCTAAGTTTTTACTTTCAGTATAAGCCAATCCTGGTCTCTCTGTATACCATCTTCTTGTATGCGTATTTACAAACAAAAAACTCAGTCACTGTTAATTATGCAGTACAGATGTCTGCATTGTGATTTTACTTACATCAGTCAAATTGTCATGTATGTTGGTCTTTATTTTATCTTTGACGTAACGAGTTCTGTTCTAATATCGGAACCAACTCTGCTGTTAATACAGCTCGCGCAGGCCAAAAACTATCGAGCTTCATCCTTTCCCACAGTCCCCCTGTCCCAGTTGCCTCAGATCTCATTTGTTGCTTTTCCAGACAGATGTTTGCCTCCGCTCACAAGCTCAGTTTTCTGTTAATATTTCTAGTTTAAAGTCTCTTGTTAGTCTTTCTATCCCTTATCCCTTCTCATACATTTATGTGTATTTTTTCTGTCATTGATGGATCCCCCTCACTGTCGCTGTTGATAGTTCACTCCCTTTCTTTCTAGTTTCTTAAAAAAAAAATGTGTATGTGTTTTGGTGTTTTTTTCGTCTTCCTCTCATTATGGCTGACAAACCTAAAGGGCCCACTGCTTTTAAAAAGTGTCAGAAGTGTGACCACAAAATTCCCCTTTCCAATTCTGATATTGTTTGGGGGCCATTTGTCTACAAGAAGATTGCAGCATATGTCAGTTTCAGTCACAGAGCGTTCATACAGAGAAAAAATAAATATTGAAGGGGTTAATTCTGTCAGCCTTTGGAGAAGCCATTTCTGCTGCAAAGAATAAATCTGACATTTTTTCCCCTTCCTCCTCTTTGTCTTTAAACAAGTCAAGAAAGAGGAGCTTGTCTGTTCCATCATCCCCCTTGGAGCAGACTCCAAAGAAGCACAAGTCATCCACTCCATCTAGTTCCTCAGATCCGATGGAATGTCAGTCCAAAACTTTGGTGTCGGAAAAAATATCTGTACCGACAACTGTTCCAACTCTGTGTGTTGTCAGAAGCTCCATAAGAAAGCTGAATTTTGAGTAAGGACACCATCTTTGATGACAACTACATTGGTGCAGACAGTTCAGCTTGATTTGCTAAGAGTGTATATTCACCACCTGTTCCTTTTGCTGGTGAATTTCCTGAGGTTTTTCTACAGAGACCAAAATCTGCTCCTCAGGTCTTATCCAATTCCATCAAAAGTCTCACCAAGATTGGCATGGATAGACTGGTGACTAAAATTCTATGGGTGAGAGAACTCAAGGGACTTCCCTGTGCTTCAACCCCTTTGGGTCTTGGAGCTGATCCATCTTCTACCCCTTTCACTACTCTTCCTCTGAGGCGGTGTCACCTCTGAGCCTTCTGGTACTGACTGTATCAGTTTGAGGTATCTATCCCTTTGGAACAGTTTTTTCTGAGTTCTTTGGCTCTGTCAGAACTAGAGACTATTGGAGCTGCATCTGTCCTGTCGTCTGAGGCGCCTGGGTCGACTCCATTTTTTTTAGCAGTTTCTGCAACTTGGAGCATCGGCATGGTGCAACTCGACACTGGCTTCTGCTTTGAGGTCTGTCTCGTCGGTGTGGGAAGTGACTGCGGTTCCGAAGCCGTCTTTCTCTGTTCCAGGCTCCCTTCCCTCTTGGGGGAGGAGCAGCCTTCCAGGCAGTGGAAAACACTTTGACCATGGCGGTCACTCAGTTCCATCCTCCTCGAGCACATCCTGTCCTCAGTCTCCCTTATTTGTCCTCTCTCTCCACTGGGTCCGCAAGTACCCAGTCCGCAGGACCCACAGATTTCATGTTTTGTTGTCTTCTGATACCTCCCCAGAACATCCCCTTGAGGGAGGTCCCTCAGAAGAAAAAGTGCAAGAGGAAGCACTTAGTCTCCACAGGAATCGTTCACAAAAGAGATGGACTTTGAAGAGAAGGGTCCTATTGATCACCCCCGATGAGGTTTCCTTTGGAGACATCTTGGGAATTTTAAAACAGAGGGGGTGATTGGAAGTCCCAAAACCCTTCCTTGGAGGAGTCTGTTTACCTGGAGGCTTGCAATACTTGCCCATCTGCTTCTTGGATGACTCTGCCTACTAACGAGCTCATTCAGTTGATCTTGCAGTGGGAATGGGAGACACCAGCCACCATTGAACCTATCCCCAAGAGACCATTCAACCTTTTGTCTGCTCCAGAGAATAAGCGCTTTTGAGCTAAAGGTCTACAATTAGTTGTTGAGGTTGTGACCACCACTAAAAAGAAACTGGCTGAGTTCTCTTCATTCTACCAGTAATGTCTAGGGCGATGGATAGGTTTTTGGAGGTAGGTTTATTTCATCGACCTTGCCTTAAGGTTGCTGATTTTCCTGGCACATTTTACCAGACTCCCAAGGGATCTGATCAAGGAATTGTCAGATACCCTTGCAGGAGCCAAGGCTGCTTCTCAGTTGGCCACACTGGATTCCATGTCAAATTTGTCCATGAGGCTCATTGCGTGTGCAGCCAAAGCAAATACCCAAGAAGAGTGCGCTCAGAGGTAACCATAAGGAGACACCTGGATGCGCCATTGTGACTTTGTGAAACCATTTAAGTCTTCATTCGTCAGTGCTCCCTTTGACTGGCCTTCTGTTTTTGACCTAGAAGTTAGACATTAGGTGTGGAAAAGATGGCAAGACCCTTTCTGCATTGGGTGTATGTTTTTCCACTCCCCAAAGATCCTTTTCCAGGAACCAGAGGAGCGGTGGGAAAATGTGGTTCAAAAAATCCCAAGGGCCTTTCCAGGACATACGTGGTACCAGTTCTCCCAGGGGCAGAGGTGGGAACTACAATGGAAGATGCCCATGCGACAGAGGAGCTGCAGAATCGGGTCTTTAGGGACTCCTTTCCAGATAAGCCCTTTCAGCATTTCTGAAAGTAAGCCCTATTGTCTTCCTGTGGTGGCAGTCGGGATGCTTATCCTTGCACGGAAGTGCCTGGCAAAGTAAAACTACAGATTCTTGGGTGCAAGAGATCATATCCAGAGGTTATACCATTCCCTTTTACAACCCCCCCCAATTTGCAAAAATTCCCATATATTACACCCAGAGGGAACTAGCAGTTTAGAAATTCAAAAACTGCTGGACAAGTTCCACCAGACCAGAGAGGATCCGGAATTTACTCAAGACACACACTAGTGCCAAAAAAGACTGGGACTGGAGGCCAATTTTGTATCTCAGCATACTCAGCAAATCGTTCTGTGAAATGAAATTCCAGATGGTAACAGTGCAGTCAGTTATTTTGTTTTTAGGAAAGGATTGACTGGATGTGCTCAGTTCTACAGGATGCATACTACCACATAAAATGGACAGATGCTCCAGAAGATTCTTCCGCTTACGACTGGGAACCAGTCTTTACCAATTCAGTGTGTTGCCTATTGGCCTCACCACGGTTCCCAGGGTGTTCTCCAAATGTATGGCAGTAGTAGAAGCTTACTTGAGACTGCGTGGATTCCAGATGTTTTTTTTACTTCTGGCTCATAACTGGAAAAGTTTCTGCACCTGCATTCACGGTAAGGGAACCAGTATGGCACAGCCCCTCCCTCCCATCCTGGATTACTTGGCTGACCTGCTACACAGTGGAGTCTCCTTTTTCTGTCTTAAAATTCATACCTCTGTTATCTCTACTTATTTTCCCATTGAGCAGCCCCTTTTCTCACACCCTCTGATCAAACAGTTCCTAAGAGGGAGTAGTAACTAGAGGCCACCCAGAAGAGCACCAACCCCAGCTTGGGACCTTAACTTTGTATTGGAAAGGCTCACCCTCTTCCCCTTTGAGCCCACCTCTTCAGCAGAGCTAAAATTTCTCTCCTGGAAGACAGCTTTCCTTCTGGCCATCACTTCAGCCAGAAGGGTCTCTGAGCTGCAAGCACTCATGGCTGTGGAACTCTTCATCATCCATGCTGACAAGGGTATAAGGTGGTGTCCAGTCTGGCTCTCTACCAATCCATTCATTTGCCCAAAGTTTTCCCTAACCCACGGAACAAGGGGAAAGGATCCTGCACACTCTAGATGTGCACAGACAGCTCAGATTCTGTCTAGACATGACTAAATTCTTCAGGAAGTCTGATCAATTGCTGGTTAGTTTTGCTGCAGGGGCAGAGGGCAAAGCCATCTCCAAACAAACCATCTCCAAATGGATAGCACAATGCATCCATTTCTGCTACAAACAACACGGAAAATCTCCCCCCAAGGGGGTCAGGACACACTCCACCAGAGCAGCCTCCACCTCTGATGCTTTCCTCAGAGGAGTCCCCACCAGGGACATCCTGGAGGCTGCCACCTTGGACATCTGTTCACACCTTCACCGAACATTACCACCTGCCTATCTTCTCCAAATCCAGGGCAGGGTTTGCCTCTGCAGTCTTGCAGGGCATCCTAGCCAGCCCCTAGTTTCCTTGACTGCCCTCCACCCTTTTCCTTAGCTTTGGGAATCAACCCAAATGTGATGACTGCAACAATGAAACACGAAAAACATAATACAGTTGTGTATCCTTAACATAAATGTAGATGTTCGAGTGTATTCACTGTTGCAGTCCTGGTTTTCCTCCCTCCATCCCCCTCTTCTTTCTTCTCTTTCTTTGCAAGGGACATATTGGTGTTTACTTTCTACTGGTGGGGTTCTTCCACCAGAACCTGGCTCCCACATGGAGGCTCCTGACAGGTTAAGGCAAGAAAAACTGATGCAATGGCGTTGGCTGCCTTACTTTATACTACTGACGACCTGACGTCAGTACTGAAGCGACAGCAACCAACGCAGAAATAAGCCTCTGGTGTTCGGGCCGGCCGAGGGCTACCCTGTGACAGGGATAACCCAAATGTGTTGACTGCAACAGTGAATACACTCTAACATCTGCATTTTATGGTAAATGTACACAACTGTACTTTCCTTGGCTTCTCAAACTTTGTATGGCCTTTTTAAAAGAGACACTTGCTAAAAACTCATTTCAAAGATGCTACTCTTCCTTGGGACCCAAGTCTAGTGTTGCAGCCAATTTTATACTGATTTAAAGTTTTTGTCCTGGAAAACATTTTTGGTGGCAATAACCTCTGCTAGAAGAATTACAGAAATTCAAGCCCTGTCATGTAAACCACCTTATCTGATTTTTCACAAAGTTAGAGGTACCTTACAAAGAATTTCCATCTTTCTATCTGAAGTGTCAGTCTAATATCAGTCTGTTAATTTGCCGGTATTCTTTCCAAACGTTTGAAAGAGGTAAATACCTTTTACATTTGCTAGATGTTCACAGACAATTACGCTTTTGTTTTCACAGAATGGAAAACATCATAGTCTGATGAATTGTGTCCTCAAGTGCTAGTCTTCGTAAACCTGTCAGCAAAGTGGCATTAGCCAAATGGCTCAAGGATTGCATTTCCTTTATGGTGAAAATAAAATTGCCCTGCCTACACCTATAAATACACGTTCTACAAGATCTGTTGCCACTTCAGCAGTGTTTCAGTCCAAAGCTTCTATGGATGATATATGTGCAGCGGCTACTTGGGCTTCTCCACATATCTTTATTTCTCATTACAAATTGGATTTGGTCTCTGGGGCAAGAGCATCCTTTGGTTCAGTGGTACTCAGGAATATTCTTCCATGAGTCCTCCCAAGGTCTAAAGTAGCTGGGGACTGTCCCATATGTCAAAGATAAAATGAAGATTGACATAATCAGATAAAGAAGTTGTGTACTTACCGTAACGTTCCATCTGTGTTGTCCATCTTCATTTGTCCTTGACTACCCTACTTCCCCTGGCTTTTGAAGATTTTTTGTTGGAATGGATACTTTCATAGTGATTCACATGGATTGAAGCATAGCAGCCATGGTTTCCATTAAGGCATCCTTAGTTGCACATTATTTCTAATCTGCAAGCTGAATCTGAGGTAACTGGGACAGGGGAATTGTGGGTAAGGATGATGCACGAGCTGTAGTAACGGCAGAGTTTGTTCCTATATCAGAGCCAAACCCATATGTCATGGATAAATGAAGATGGACCACACAGATGGAACGTTATGGTAAGTACATAACTTATCTGATATTGTCAATTTTTCATCTCCTCCTCACATGTGGGTTTGGATCCGACTCTGCCATTAGCAAGCTTGTGGCAACCAAAAAGCTCTTGGGTACCTCCCACCTACCCACAATGCATCTCTCCCAATTACTTCAGATCTTGTTTGCCACTTTGCGAAGGCGTGATCATTCAAGTTGGCTCATTGGTTTCAGGTTGTAGTTTTTTCTTTTTTTACTTCAAATTTCCAATGGATTTCAGTAGTATACTTCTTATCTGTCCCTTTCTTGAAGTTTTGGTCTGTTCTGGTGTTGCTTGCTACTTTGTTTAGGTTACCTTTACTTCCTTTTCCTTTCTGCCGGTAACCAATTTTTGATAGGTTACTTTTCTCCCCTTTTACCATTGAGGTATTACTTGTGTACTGTTAGTACGTTTTTTTCTATCTTCTATCTGCCGAAAAAAAAAACCTTTACTGTGTTTGAGTGTCTGTGCATATGTTGTGCCCGTCCACCTCTGTTATGGCAGAGAAATGGGCGAAACCATGTGGTTTCAAGAAGTGCAGGCATGAGATTCCAGTTAGCGACTTGCAGTCCCTATGTGTATATTGTTTTGGGCCTCTGCATTTACAGGAGGACTGCGCGATATGCCACTCCTTTAATAATAGAGCCTTAATTGACAGAAGGAACAAACTCATTAAGGATGTTGCCTTCAGCCTTTGAAGCTGTTTTTGGAGCAGAAGATAAGACAAGTTAAACTTCTAAAACTTAATCGGCTCATTTTTAGCCCTGATTCGACCTTGTCCTCCAAATCTACAGACAAGGCCAAGAAAGGACCTTCATCGCTAACAGATTTTTTTTTCGGAGTGATGTCCAAAAAAGTGAAATCTCCATCATCTGGGGGGGGGGGGGTCTTGAACCCAATTGGAGCCTTCTACTCTGACCACTGCTTCGTCTGATCTGGCTTCAGCTCCTATGTAGTCTGGCAAGGATAAGTCAGATCCATTTGGGGTCAGATTTGATGCTTGGCCCTTTCAAGCCAATTCTGACTTTACTAAGGACGCTGTACTCTCCTTCATTCTACCCAGTTTCTTCAAGGGTACAGTCCCTTTCTGTCAAGGCCAAGATCCCCTTCTGTGGAATGGATGGTGCAGAAGATCTTATGGGCACAGGGTATCACTAGGTCCCTCTCGGCCCTTTTGGCTCCAGGTCTCCCTAAACCGCCTACTCCTCCTTCGACTTCAGGGCAAGTTTCAGAGCTCATGGATCCAATATGCCCATTGCCTTTGAGTTCAGAACCTAGGTTGTCCACTTCCTCTGATCAGACTTCCACTGTGTGCTTATCGGCCTTTTTGAACCTAGAGAGCTCCTGGAGCCGAAGTGAGCTTTGCAAACCTCAGGTGCAGTCTACTCCCAGATCCTCAGAGCAGTCAGTGTCCCTTGGGATTTGCCGATGGTGAACTCTGCTCTGGCTTCAACCCTGGGCAAGCTGTCTTCTGGACTGGGGAGGCGGGTTCTCCATCTCAAAAGCATATGGCTTATTGGATCTGGAGTCCTTGTCCTTCTGGTGAGGGCTATGGCTGGCACTGAATCAAAAAAAGTCGCCTGCTCCCTTGGCTCCATTATCCCAGACAGATGTCCAGCATTTTTCATCCCATTTTGTTCCACAGGGACAGCGCTAACTTAAGCGCCAGGATAATGCGTCTGGGTACCTCTGACTCTTCTGATACCTCCCCAGACTATCCCACTGAGGAGGTCCCTCGGAAGAGGTTATGCAAGAGAAAGCATCTGGACTCCACAGAGGAGTCTGACACTGAAGACCCTCACCTCAATGAGGGTGAGGGTTCCCCACGGACAGCCCCGAGGACGTTTACTTTGCGGAGATTCTAGAAATTCTCAGAGGGGGTGACTGGATATCCAGCAACCCTTCACCCGAGGAGTCAGTGTACCTTGCCGCCTTTGGTTCCTGCCAGTCTACCTCCTGCGTGACTCCGCCCACTGATGAGCTCATAGATCTAATCTCACGGCCGGTGTGGCAGACCCAAGATTCCATCGAGCCAGTTCCCTGGAGACCAAATAAGATTATAACTGCTCCATCTGATAAGCCTTTCTGGACTAAGGGAGTTGTAGTAGATGCTGTGGTCGTGGCACAGCGACCAAAAAAACTTTCCGAGGAGAGTTCAACTATCCATCCTCCTAATAAAGATTCTAGGACGATGGATAGATGTGGGAAGCATGGCTTTTCCTCAGCAACCTTTTGTCCTGCTGTCTCTGAATTATCTATTTCATTTTACCATGTTACAAAGAGATCTGATCAAGGAGCTCTCTGATACCCTTCAAGGAACGGTAGCTGAAGGAGCTAAAGAAAAAGTAGCTTCCCAGTTAGCCACGCTACATTCACTTGCCAACTCTTCCATGAGGCCGATTGCCCATGCAGCTGAAGGAGCGAACAGAACAGTGGGTTCTAGCATTTCCATGAGGAGGCTCACTTGGTTGCGCCTTTGTGATTTTGCGGGACCTATTTAGTCTGTTAGTGGTCCGTTTGACAGCACATCACTTTTGGGCCCCAAAGTCAAGGATATGCTATCCAAGTGCGAGAAGGAAGGGAAGTCCCAGTCTGCCACGAACATACGTTTTTCAGCTACTCAGAGACCCTATCCCAAAAATCAGAGGAGAGTGGAAAAATGTGGTTCAGAAAGTCTCATAGGTCATACTAGGACACACATGGAAAGTTTTCCTCCAGAGGCAGAGAGGTAACCAACAATGGAAGACATTGCCCTAGTGGCAGAGGAGGTCTGCAGAGCCAGGGTTCCTCGATCCATTCTTTGGGAAACCTTTTCAGCACTCCTGAAAGAAGGCCCGATTTCTCCACCTGTGGTGGCAGTCTGTCGACTATCCCCTGCACTGGAGAGCCTGGCAGAAAACTTCCAATGTGTGGGTGCAGAGGATAATATATAGGGGTTACCTACCAAATTCCCGTTTCCCAACAACCACCTCCAATCAAAAAAATACTGGACTGTCAACCCAGTCAAGGGATCATCCGAGATCCCCCCCAGACCAGAGAAGATTCGGAACTTAATCAATGTTTTTTTTAGTTCCAAAGAAAACGGGACTGGAGACTGATTCTGGATCTCAGCAAGTTGAAAACATCAGTCCGTCACAGCAAGTTCCGAATGATCACAGTTCACTCCATACTTCCTTCCCTGGAAAAGGATAATTGGATGTGCTCAGTAGATCCTCAGGATGTGTACTACCACATAAAAATGAATAGGTGCTCCAGACGTTACGTAAGCTTCAGTTGGGAGGCAGTTATTACAAGTTCGGAGCACTGACCTTTGGTCTCACTACTGCCCCTAGAGTATTCACCAGATGTATGGCAGTGGTTGCGGGTCGCCTTAGGCAAGGATTCAGGGTATTTCCATACTTGAGACAACTTGCTCATTTCTGCCCCGACAAGGCATCTGCTAGTTCATGCAATAGACTGTGTTCAACTTTGTTCAGAACTAGGCATAACCATAAATCATCAGAAATATCATCTGAAACTCCTAGTTCATAGGAACCCTGCTGGAGACAACTCAGATTGCCAAACTACCCCTTCCAGGACATTAACGATCAAAAGGCAGACCAAAGGATTAATCAGAAGCAAAAGGATAGCTGCCAGTCATGTTCTACAGGTCTTGGGCTCTGTGGCTTCTGCAATTGTTGGTTCCGCTAGCCAGGTTTCACATGCAAATTTTGCAATGGCTTCTAACCTCTCAGTGGTCATTTTATCATCCAGTGTCTCATCAGATCCTCATAACGGACATAAGCAAAAAGGATCTCTCGTGGTGGATTCATTCACAGCAGGTGACACAGGGTCAACCACGTGTTCCCCCTCAACCACAGGCCACAGTTATCACGGATGCTTCCCAGATGGGGTCAGTTGTCTGGGAAAGACTGTCCAAAGTACTTGGTCTGCAGATGAGGCCAAGCTCCACATAAATGTCTTAGAGATGAGGGCAATGCCATTAGCATTGCAGGCATTTCATTCTGCCCTTCTGCTAGGGACAGTAGCGATTCAGTTAGACATGTCTGTAGTATTGTACATAAGCAAGGAGGAACCAGATCATACCCCCTGTCAGGAAGCACGGTGTGTGTGGCAATGGGAGATCTTATTCAACTGATTTCGGATAGCAATGCATAATGTTCTTCGTGTTTCACTGTTGCAGTCATTACATTTGGGTAATCTGCTGGCAGGTTGCCCTCAAGTCGGCCTGAATTCCCAAGTCTTGGGTCCTGCATTGGTTGCTGTCTCCTCTTCCATGATGTCAGGTCGTCAGGGGTATAAAGCATGCAGCCGACGCCATTTTCTTAAGTCTTTCTTGCCGTGCAGTGCCTGAAGCAGAAGCATTTTGCAAGTGCCGGTCGGCCGACTACTGAAACATTCGAGTTTGAGTTTCAGAACCGAAGTCTTCACTAAAGCTAAGTACCCCATTGGGGAAACTTTTTTTTCTTGCTTTTTACCAATGTCAGAAAAAGTTAATTGTATTACTTGGGGGAAGCAAATACCTCATAAGGATTTCCATTTATACTGTATTCCTTGCCCTAGGCCCTGATCACAACGTGCCTGGCTGTCGGTTTTATGCTAGATTTAACCACTGCACTATTAAGCGTGTCTATATTTTTGCATCAAAGTATTTTGGAAACAGATTTAACTACCCAGAAATGTCGTTGGATAGTAATCCAACTACCGGAGTACATAAAAAATGCAAAGAAAAGGACAGAGAAAGGCAGTCGAGATCCAAAACTGACTAAGCTTTTAAGCCAGTCGCCGGTTTGCCAGTACTCAGTGAGGCGCTTTCGCAGCACCTGATACCAACTACCTTGGAGTCGCAGGCCTCTACCGACACCCAGGTGGAGTCCGGCATGCTACAAGATACTCAAGGTATTGGACCAATGGATGCATCTCCCTCGGATGGGTGCAGAGCCGCTGAGCAGGCACCGGCTTCTGAGGGTGTATTCAGACCTCAACATTTGTATATCAAACCAAAAGCTGCAAAACCAAAGACTACAGCAACTTCAAAAACAAAAAAAAAAAGACACTTGAGCCACATGCACAGGCCTCTATGCCTAAAAAACAGATGATCAAAATGGCTGAAGACCTTATTACCTTGATCAGGGGTACCCATCTCCCTCCTGATAAGAGGCTTAGGCAAGAGACTGATTATGAATCTTCAGATCAGGTTTCTGTTTCTTCTGATTTCTCTTCTGATCAGGAATTATCTGTGCCTCCCTATGAGGATTCTGATGCTGACGAGTCCATTCCATCTGCATCTACTCCTGAGGAGTATTCATTTGGGGAAACCTTGCATACTTTGAGGGAGCATTTTCACTGGGAGAGTCAAGACTTCTCAATCAAAATAGAGGCTCAGGGATTTCCTCCTCCTCCTCCCTCAGCACAGGCCTTTAGCCATTCCCCCTGTTTTTGACATTGTAGATGATGTGTTTTCGGAGTCAAGCTTGTCCCCTGTCTCCTTACCTCCGGCTCCCAGTAAGCCTGACAGATTTTACAGGGTCCCTAACTCACATAAATATTTATTTAGAAACCCTGCTGCTGATCCTAAAACTATTTCACAGGGTCCAAAGGGAGTTAAGGCCGCAACAGCAAAAAATCCTACCCCCTCTGACAGAGATTCACGGGCACTGGACAGATGGGGGAAAAAAGTTTATACATCTGCAGCCTTGGCAACCAGGGCCTTAAACTGTCAATTTCGTATGCTTAAGTACCAACAACAGTCATGGGATTGCTGAAACAGAAAATTATGTTGATTTCAGAATGTGTAGAAAATAAAGAATTGCAGGAATTATTGCCTGCAGCTGAACAAGTTGGAAAGCATACTTTGCAATGTGGTTTTGATTCCTTAGAGGCCTCTTGCAGGGCCGCAGTTACTGGATCGGTGATAAGGAGGCATGCCTGGTTAAAGGATTAAAATTTGCCTGATCATGTTAAAGCTAAATTGCTAGATGCACCTTTACAGCATGATTCTGTGTTTGGTATTAAGGCAGAAGAGGTTTTAAAGAAAATGGAAGACAAAGCTAAGTCTATGCAAACTGTTAATAACTTCTTACAAGTGCAGCCACCAAGATTCAGTAGACAGTGGCCTACAAAAAATTGGTCCTTTCCTGTGCCAGACAGAGTTCAAAGGGGCAAATCCAGACGCCCTAAGGGTTCCAGATACCAGGCGCAAGATTCATACAGGTCAAAGCAATGGGGCGCTTCCACCTCCAAATCTGGAGGAGATAAAGCGCAAACCTACAGAAAGCAAATCCCAGTGACTTCCCTCTACCTGCACCAAGCACTTATTTTTTGGCAGCACCCATAGGGGGGGAAATTTGCACTTTTTGCTCAAAATTGGCAAGTAATAACCCAGGACAAGTGGGTACTTAACATCGTATCACAGGGATACAGATTCCATTTCCACACTCTGCCAGTAGCAAATGGTTGGCCAGATCAGCCAAAAAAGCAATGGGCAGAGGCACAGAAACAGGTTACGTCCCTCATGGATATAGGGGCCATTCAGACAGTACCAGAACAGGAAAAGGGACAAGGTTTTTATTTAGGGCTATTCTTGGTACCCAGAAAGGACAAGGCCTGGCGGCCAATACTGGATTTATCAATTTTGAACACATTCCTGGACATTCCAAAATTCAAAATGCTGACTTTGCAGCAGCATCTGACCATGCTGGGCAGGAATGCTTGGCTGGTGACTTTAGACCTAAAAGAGGCATACCTGCATGTCCCAATAAGACAATCGTGCAGAAGATGCTTCAGATTCAAGGCTGGCTTAGTGCATTACTAATTCTCTGCACTGCCCTTTGGCTTATCTACTGCACCCAGGGTCTTTACAAAGTGCTTGGCACCAGTAATTGCATTTTGCAGACACAAGTATACAAATATATCCTTACTTGGACGGCTGTCTCATTCAAGCAGAGAACAAGGACACTCTTCCAACACCTGGCGTTTGTGAAAAGGCTTCTAACATGCCTAGGGTGCACAAACGAAAAGAAATCACAACTGGTACCCTCTCAAAAGATAACATTCCTGGGTGCAAGCTTGAATACAACTGCCCAGATGGCTTACCTCACGCCAGACAAGCAAAGGCAACTGACTACTTACTTCAAACTGATGGCAACAAAAACCTAGTCTTCTGCAAGACAAATTCTGCAGGGTCTGAGCTTCATGGCATCCTGCATCCTACTGATTCCGTATGCAAGACTGCATATGAGGAAGCTTCAGTGGTACCTAAAAAGTTTTATGGAGTCAACATTCTCACAGTCTGGAAACAATGATTCCTCCCATTCCCTGCCTGCAACAGGAGTTTCTATGGTGGACAAAGGCATGTCACCAAAACTTGGGACGGCCATTCACTCTACCCCCTGCCAGCCAAACCATAACAGACCCATCAGATTATGCGTGGGGGGCCAACATGGCAGGAAGATGCATTCAGGGCATATGGTCACCAAAACAAATGTTTCTACATATCAACCAGAAAGAGATGCTAGCTGTTCAAAATGCCCTAACAGCATTCAAGGACTCACTTCATCCGAGTGGAAACTAAATCCACAAGTCTTCAGCATGATAACAGAGAAATGGGGGAGCCCAGACATAGATCTGTTTGCATCTCCTCAAAATTATCAATGGAAAAAATTTTGCACAAGGACTTATCACAGACAAGCATGGAAAGTGGATGCCCTATCCTTCAGTTGGAAAAGCCTATCCCCTTTCCGCCTCTGCCTCTTCTCCCCAAGGTCCTCCTAAACGTCAGACAAGAGAAACCAAACATGATACTAATTGCCCCGGACTGGCCCCGCTAATACTGGTACCCAATCCTAAGGAACTTGTCTCAATACCCAGCTTGGACCTTGCCTCAGACCACAGCTACTGTCCCAGCAAAACAATCTGATCCTGCACAGTCAACTACAGACTCTGAACCTGGCAGCATGGCTGATCATGTAGTCATACAGACTACTCCTATCAGTAAAGCTGTGATGGATGTCATTTTGGAAGCCAGAAGGCCTAGTACTAGAAAATCTTATGCCGACAAATGGAAGAGATTCTGTGCTTGGAATCGAGCACAAGGAACTATTACAGCAGAACCAGATATTCCTCAGATTTTGCAATACTTAACTGAGATGCTTGACAAAGGCCCATCTTTCTCATCAATTAAAATCCATGCCTCTGCCATTTCGGCTCATTATAATAGAGCCACTAATCTTTTCTCATCCTTTACTAAAGTAGTATCTTAGAGGAGCCAAAAATTTAAGGCCTCCTAAAAGAGCACCACTGACTGCATGGGACCTCAGTTGTGTTGGAAAAGCTCACCCTGCCTCCATTTGAACCAGCTGCTACCGCTTATATAAAGATATTTTCATGGAAAACAGCTCTGCTACTAGCAGTTACTTCAGCAAGAAGAGTTTCAGTGCTACAGGCCCTCATGGCTGTAGAGCCTTTTATAATATTTTACCCAGACAGGGTGTCTGAGGGCAAATCTACTTTTATGCATAAGGTGGTTTCCAGTGTGGCTCTTAACCAAACAATTCATCTGCCAACCTTTTATCCAAATCCGCATAATAAGGGGGAGAGAATTTTGCATTCCTTGGACGTACACAGACAGCTAAGATTCTGCTTGAGCAGGACTAAAGCTCTAAAACTGAGCAATTACTAGTGACATATGCTGCAGGATCAGAAGGCAAGGCTATATCAAAGCAGACCATTTTAAAGTGGATAAGCCACTGCATCAGTTTCTGCTTCTTAAACCATGGCAAACCTATGGCCAAGGGCATTAGGTCTCATTCCACCAGAGCTGCAGTGACTTCAGCAGCCTTTCTAAGGGGAGTACCAACCAAAGACATTTTAGAGGCTACTACTTGGAGTTCTGTTCACACCTTTACAAAGCATTACCATTTGCCTCTCTACTCTAAATCCAGGGCAGGCTTTGCCACTGTAGTTCTGCAGGGCCTAATAGCCGTTCCTAATGCTGTTTAGCTCCAGCCTCCCAACCATAGTTTTGGGATTCTGCCCAAATGTAATGACTGCAACAGTGAAACACGAAGAACATAGTGCAGTTGTGTACACTTACCATAAATGTAGATGTTGGAGTGTATTCACTGTTGCAGTCCAGGTTACCCTCCCGCCATCCCCCTGTCATTCTGAAGTTTATCTTTCCGTCTCTATCTTCTACAACCTTATGTGATGTATTTGCTTGTAGATGAAGATAAAGTTTATATTGATGCATATATGTGTGTGTGTGTATATATATATATATATATATATGTATGTATATATATATATATATATATATATATATATATATATATATATATATATATATATATATATATACATACGTATATATATATATATATATATATATATATATATATATATATATATATATATATACATATATATATATCTATATATATATATATATATATACATATAGATAGATAGATATATATATATAGATATATATATATAGATGTATATATATATAGATATATATATATATATAGATATATATATGTAGGTATGTATTTTTTTTCTAACTTTTTGGGGGCACCTGACTTCGGGGGCAAAAAAAACTTGAAAATGGCATCTGCTGCATGTTTTATACTCCTGATGATCTGATGTCATGGAAGAGGAGACAGCAACCGACGCAGGACCCAAGAGTTTGGAATTCAGGCCGACTGAGGGCAACCTGCCAGCAGATTACCCAAATGTAATGACTGCAACAGTGAATAGACTCGAACATCTACATTTATGGTAAGCGTACACAACTGTACTTTCCTGGGCAATCCAAAGTCATAGCGGACAAGCTGACCAGAACCATTTTCATGCCACACGAGTGGTCCCTCAATCAGAATGTTGCGGAGAATATTTTCCACACATGGTACCAGCCTTGCTGTGACCTTTTTCCTGCTTTCCTAAACAAATGCAGCAACTGCTTCGCCCGATTCCCCCACCCGTGTAAACATCCCTGAGGTATTCTCTGATACATGATCCCCCTCTGGAATTCTTTGCCCCCCCCCCCATTCCATTGATCCTCAGGTTTCTTCAGAAAGCCAGAAGGTTGAAGAGGACAATAATCTTCATTGCACCATATGACCCTAACACATCTGGTTTCTCTCTCTTTGGCCTCATTTACAGAAGATTCCCTGGATTCTGGACCGCCTTTCCAGACCTGTTGTCACATCCGACAGGAATGACTCATACCAAACTTCATAATCTCAAGCGAACATCTTGGATGTCCTTCAAGGATGCATCTGCAGTCCTTACAAATGGGTTGTCCTGTCGTCAGGCAGCCCTTCGGTCGGCCGGATTCCAAAGTCTGGGTCCGGCTTCAGCTGGTGTCGCACTTCACCCGATGTCATCGCTGCAGTTTTACGGGTATAAAGGCATCAGCCGACGCCATTTTCCTTAGTCTTTCTTGCCGCGTGGCGCCCGAAGCAGAAGCTGTTCGCAAGTGCCGGTCGGTCAGATCCAGAGAATACTACTACCGAATACTACTTCGAAGACTTCTAAAAAGCTAAGTACCCCGTTGGGGACTCTTTCTTGCCTCAACCGATGTCAGAGAAAGTGAATAACTGTTTATCTTGTGGGAAACAAATACCTCATAAGGATTTCCACTCCTACTGCATACATTGTTTAGGCCCAGACCACGATGTAGCAGCTTGTCTAGCCTGTGCTTCTTTTAACCGACGGACGCTTAGACGTCGGTCAGAGTTTGCTGAACAGATTTTCGGCTCTGATTTTGCCTATATTATGCCGTCGGATCCTCCGACAATGCAAATTACCAAAAAACGCAAAGAAAAGGACCGACACTCGCGGTCCGCGGTTTCGGCCGAAACCGCGATTAAGTAAACCGCGAGTATCTCGGTTTCGGCCGAAACCGAGCAAGCGGTTCTTTCTTCAGCCGAAACCATGCCTTCTACCGAGGCCTCTTCTAACCTGGTAGAATCTGCTTCTGAAATCCAACCTTCTGTTGCGGTTTCTCAGGAATTATCAGACACTATTCCCCTGGATATTTCAACCCCTGCACGTGGAGCTGCTAGGCCTCCAGCAGCCATGTCTATTAAGGCCTTTGCCAGGGCTAAAGCAGCCAAAGCTTCAAAAACGGTGCCTGCCAAACCCCCCTCACACAGGCCCAGCACCAGCTCCCATATGCTTTCTTTGGCTGAGGATCTAATTTCTTTAATTCGTGGATCCCAGCCTCATCCAGACAGGACCTCTCTCCCACCTCCAGAAAAGAGGCCTAGAGCAGAGCCCCCTGAGCCAGTATCCACAGATGATTCCTCTGATGACTCAGAACATACAGACCCTCCTGAGGCTCCTTATTCTCCTTACGAAGACTCTGATGCTGAAGAGTCCATTCCTTCAGCCTCTCCTCCTGAGGAATTTTCCTTTGGGGAAACCTTGCATGCTATGAGGGAACAATTTCAGTGGCAGGGCCAAGATTTCTCAGACTCAGAAAAAGGCTTAGAACCTTTCTACATTTGCCACAACATAGGCCTTTAGCTATACCTCCAGTTCTTTCTGTTGTAGATGATGCATTAAATGATGCTTGCACTGCTCCTGATTCATTACCTCCGGCTCCTGCTAAGCCCGATAGGTTCTACAGGGTCCCGGACACTCATCACCATTTATACAAGGCTCCTTTGCAGATCCAGAGACTATCTCCCAGGGCCCTAAAGCTGTAGCAGCTACTTCTACTAAAACCCCTCCCTCTGAAAGGGAATCCAGGTCCTTAGAGATGGGGTAAAAAAGTTTACACCTCTGCTACTTTGTCAGCTAGGGCTTTGAACTGCCAATTTCATATGATTCAATATCAAGAGTTTATGCTTGACCAGTTAACTAAAAAGCTGTCCTCTGAAGAATCTTTAGATAAAAAATATGTTCAGGAAATGGTACATAACATACAGCAGGTTAGTAACCATTCTTTAAAATGTGGCTATGATGCACTGGAGGCTTCCTTTAGATCAGCCATGACTGGCACAGTTATCAGGAGACATGCATAGTTGAAAGAACAGGCATTACCAGACCATGTCAAATCAAAGCTTTTGGATGCACCCATGGACAAGGTCAATTTATTTGGTTCCCCTGCACAGCAGGTACTAAAAACGAAGGAGGAGAAGGCGAAATCTGTACAAACAGTGAAAGATTTCTTACAGGTTCAACCTCCAAGGTTTAGCAGGAACTGACCCTCCAAGAATTGGTCCTTTCCGGACTCCTCTAAGACACAGAGAGGCAGGAATAGGCGTTCTAGAGGCAGAAACCAATCCAGGGGTGCCTACAGGGGACGCCAGTGGCAAGGTAACAACCAGCGAGGCACAGACGCAGCCACCACCACTACGACAACTCAATCACAGTGACTTGGCTGTGGCACCGCCTACCAGGGAACAACTAGAAGCACCCTTAGGCGGAAAGCTAATCTTATTTTCAAAGAACTGGCATTGCATCACAAGGGAAAAATGGATTTTGCAAACTATAGACCAAGGTTACAGGTTCCATTTCCATACTCTACCAGGAAAGAGAGGAATGCCAAACCTACCACCTACTCAAAGGGCAGAAGCTCTAAAGCAAATATCTCAACTATTAAGAATGAGAGCTGTGGAAAAGGTACCATCTATGGAGCAAGGAAAGGATTTTACTCCAGACTCTTCCTGGTACCAAGAAAAGCGAAAGAATGGAGACCTATTCTAGACCTGTCCGCTTTAAACACATTCCTCATTGTTCCAAAATTCAAAATGCTGACCCTACAGCAGCTTCTTCCCATGCGGGGCAAGGAGTCTTGGCTGGTAACTCTAGATCTCAAGGAGGCATACCTGCACGTCCCCATTCGACCAATTTGCAGAAGATACCTCAGATTTCTTGCAGGATCAGAGCATTATCAATTTTCAGCATTGCCCTTTGGCTTGTCTACTGCGCCCAGAGTGTTCACGAAATGCCTGGCATCAGTAATTGCTCATTGCAGACTTCAGGGGATCCAAATTTATCCCTACCTGGACTGCCTGATACAAGTGGACAACAAAAGCAAGCTAACAGAAGACTTACAGAGTCATTTACCTGCTGCAAGCCCTGGGATATACAGTCAATATAAAAAAGTCAAGGCTGATTCCATCCCAAAGAATAACCTTTCTGGGTGCAGAGCTGGACACATCAAAACAAATGGCATTCCTAACTGCAGAAAAGAAAGAGCAACTACCTCTCTACTTCTTGGCATTAACAAAGCAGAACCATCTAACTGCAAGAAAAGTACTACAAGCCCTGGGCTTCATGGCATCCTGCATAATTCTGGTCCCTCATGCCAGACTGCATATGAGAAAGCTACAGTGGTACCTGAAGAATTAGTGGTCCCAACACAAGCACAGCCTAGAAACCAAAATTCCAATAATCCCATGCCTGAAGCAAGAGTTCCTATGGTGGGCTCAGGCCTGTCAATCAAAGACAGGATTGCCCTTCTGCAACAGTCAACCAAGCCAAACCATCACGACAGATGCCTCAGACCTCGGTTGGGGGGGCACACATGCTGGGCAAGTGCATACAAGGCTTATGGACTCGAGACCAGCTGCGCCTGCACATAAATCTAAAGGAAATGCTGGCAGTAAAATTGGCAATTCAGTCATTCAGACCATTTCTCCAGGAAGGTCAAGTTGATGATAAGGACAGACAACACCACAGTTATATGGTACATCAACAAACAGGGAGGCACACATTCATATCCTCTATGCCGGCTGGCACTGGACCTATGGGATGTGGCTCTGAGCTACAACATTCAGTTACAAGCAATTTTTGTACCGGGAAAAGAAAACATTCTAGCAGACATATTAAGCAGAACTACCACAGATGCCCACGAATGGATGCTGCATCCGGACATCTTCAAAGCCATCACAAGAAAATGGGGATTACCACAAATAGACTTGTTTGCATCCCCACTCAATCACCAGCTAAAGAAATTCTGCACAAGGACATACCACCCACTTGCTTGGAAGGTGGACTCCCTATCTTTCAGTTGGAAAAATCTGACAGCATACGCATTCCCACCACTTCCTTTGATGCACAAGGTGCTTCTGAAGATCAGAGGACCGTCCAAGGATCATTCTGATAGCTCCAGACTGGCCAAGACAACATTGGTACCCATTGCTGAGGAGCATGTCTCGGGAACAAATATGGACACTACCCCTGATCCCATTACTGTTAACACAGAACAACTACAACATCCTGCATCCAAACCTGAAAACTCTGCAGCTGACTGCCTGGAACATTACATAAGAGCAATTAACCCAAATTTATCCCAAAGGGTTAAAGATATAATCCTGGAGGCTCGTAGACCTTCAACAAGAAAGAATTATGCAGCAAAATGGAAAAGATATCTAATTTGGAGTACTGCAAAGGGAAAAGATGTGACACTGGTAAACATAGCCAACATCCTGGAGTACTTGGCAGAGCTCTTCCATACAGGCCTGTCCTACTCTTCCATCAAGATACATGCATCAGCTATTTCAGCAGAATACAGCTTGGATCCTCTTGTCTTCTCTCATCCTCTGCTCAGACAGTTTCTGAGAGGAATTAAAAATGTAAAACCTCCCAGGAAACCACCATTGCCAGCATGGGACTTGAACTTTGTGCTAGAAAAATTGACACTTCCCCCTTTCGAACCAGCAGCAACAGCAGAATTACAATACTTATCCTGGAAGACTGCTTTCCTGCTGGCAATAACTTCAGCAAGAAGGGTCTCTGAACTACAGGCATTAATGGCAGTGCAACCCTTCCTGATCTTCCATCAAGATAGAGTGTCCATGAGAACAAATCCTACATTTATGCCTAAGGTGGTATCTAGAGTGTCATTAAATCAGGCTATCCACCTACCTACATTCTTCCCCAACCCACAGGACAGGGGAGAAAGACTCTTACATACCTTGAATGTACATAGGCAGTTACGCTACTACCTGGACAGGACCAAGTCCAATAGAAAAACTGACCAGCTTCTGGTAGCATATGCAACAGGAAAGGAAGGAAAACCAATTTCAAAACAGACAATCTCCAAATGGATAGGAAATAGTATTAGATTTTATTACTCCTACCATGGAAAGAAAACGCCAGAGAACATCAGGCCTCACTCCACAAGGGCTACAGCCACTACCACAGCTTTCTTACGAGGAGTGGCTACCAAGGACATTATAGAGGCTGCTACTTGGACCTCCGTGCATACATTTGCCAAGCATTACAATTTACCTTTATACTCTAGATCCCGAGCAGGTTTTGCCACTGCTGTTTTGCAAGGGATCCTAGCTACACCATAATCTCTACTCTTTCCTCCTCCCCTAGTTTAGCTATGGTATTCTACCCATTTGTAAGGACTGCAGATGCATCCTTGAAGGACATAGTACAGTTTTGTACCTACCATAAATGTAGATGTCCGATAGGAATGCATCTGCAGTCAGGATTACCACCACCTTCCCCTCTGAGGTACTCCTAGGGTATTTGCCATCCTTCAGCTAGCTTGGGGGGATCTATTATGGTGTATTTGTTTGTATATATGTACATACATGCTTATTTTATGTGTTTGCCCTCTACTCTTTGGAAACATTGGCATTTATCCAAATTTAGCCATCCAAGAGGGCACCTGGCATCTGGGGCAAGAAACACTGAGGAAAATGGCGTCGGCTGATGCCTTTATACCCGAAAAACTGCAGCGATGACATCGGGTGAAGTGCGACACCAGCCGAAGCCGGACCCAGACTTTGGAATCCGGCCGACCGAAGGGCTGCCTGACGACAGGACAACCCATTTGTAAGGACTGCAGATGCATTCCTATCGGACATCTACATTTATGGTAGGTACAAAACTGTACTTTACTCCACTTCCATTGAATACCAGACAACCTATGCTCTCCTCCGTGGTCCATCATATTTTGATGTCATCCCATAAGCCGTCTACTCAAACTATATAGGTTTAAATGGAAGAGGTTTGTACTCTGGGCCCAAACACGACATGGATCCCGTCACGGCTTCCGTTCATTTCATTCTGGAATTTCTAGCCCACCTTTCCAATAACTGAGCAGCAGTGTCTACTGTTACGGTGCAGTTAGTAGCCATTTTGAATTTTCATGATGGGTTTAATAACTTATCCTTGAATTCCAAAAACTTTGCAAAGCTTCCTTACCAGGGGCCATGTTGTTGAAACCTCCATACAAAGGACCCATCCTCCCCCTAGGGATTTAAATCTGGTTCTTCATTTGATTACTCAAACCCCCCTTTGAGTCTGCAGCAACTTGTAAGGTTAAGTATCTTTCTTGGAAGACTATTCTTGGTAGCCATCACATCAACGAGACTGATGTCACAACTTCAAGCTCTGTCTTCTCAGCCTCCGTATTTGGTTTTTCATACACATAACATTCTCTGTGTACCGACCCTTCTTTCTTGCCCAGAGTTTTCTCAAACGAGCTTTTAATCATACTATACGTTTGCCAGTTTTCTTCCCTAATTTTATAAATAAGAACGAATATGTTCTGCATCTCTTGGATGTTCATTGACAGTTATGTTTCAACTTGCATAGAGTCAGAGTTTTGGAGAGCAAAACAGCTGTTCATTGCATTTGCTGGACCTAGTAAAGGCCTTCCAGTAACCAAAGTTACCTTATCTAAGTGCTTTTCTAGCTGTATTTCTTCCTTTAGTTGCACTTCGAAAGGCACAAAGCCTGTTAAGTCCATTCGGGTTCATTCTACCAGACAAGTGGCTGCTACTGCGATCTTCCACATCAGTGCTTCCTTGGATGATGATTGCGCAGCTGCCACTTGGGCAAACCGTCATACCTTTCTCAATTCTTATAAATTGCATTGGTCTCCACTGGAAGGGCTTCCTTTGGCACGATGATTTTGTGGAACATTCTCCCGTGAGTCCTCCCTGGATAAAGGTAATTTGGGACTCTGTCCCGCGTGTGAGGAGAAGATGAAAAATTGACTATCAGATTAAGTTGTATGCTCACCATAACGTTTCATCTGTATTGTCAATTTTTCATCTCTCCTCCATCCTTGGATTCCTGGTTGAAAGGGAAGATTATTTCTAGGGTTCGATTACATTTTATTAGACTCCAGAAATCGCTTCACTTAATGCTCTTGTGTGTTAAATACCAAACAACTTTTCCTGCTATTATAATTATAGCAAACAAGATCTGAGGTAATGGGGGAGATGTGCATTGTGGGTAAGCGGAGGTACCGAAGAGCTTTTTGGTTGCCATGAGCTTGCTAACGGCAGAGTCTGATCCGAGGGCTCTGATCCAAACCCACATGTGAGGAAAGATGAAAAGTCAACAATACAGATGGGACGTTATGGTGAGTACATAACTTTTTTTCTTCAGCTCATATGTTAACTTCATCTGTACCTTGTATATTTTTTTATTTTGATACTGTATAACAAACATTAGCATGAGAGTTTGTATTAGTGACTTGTTAGGTGTTGCCTATCTACATGTGATTTCAAAAAATTTTTTGTAGTGGAGCTTTTCTCCCCAGGCCACCGCTGAAAACTGCTTTCTGGCCCCAGCTGGATGCTCCCAGTAAACAAATGTAAAATAAGTAAAATCATTTTAGTGGATTTTAAAAGGTTGCATTTCATAGGTGTCAGTCAAAAGCTTTATCTTTGAGTTGGTAACATGCTGTCCATTTACCCGGGCCTTCAGCTTGGAGATGTTTGTAATTTGTGCATTTTCTGTCGTGGGTTGAATTTAATTTTATTGCTTATTTTAATGTAGGAGGAATACTATAACTCCATGCCAGCATCAAGCTTTCAGCAACAAAAGCTTAGAGTGTGTGAGGTTTGTTCAGCATACCTGGGTCTTTATGACAATGATCGTCGGCTTGCTGACCACTTTGGAGGAAAGTTACATTTGGGGTTCATACAGATCAGGGAAAAATTGGAACATCTTAGGGTGAGTATATTTTGTCTATCATTTTACAGCTTTAAGTCTCATGGGCTATTGGTGGTTGCACTGCTAATGGTAAAGTGTTAAATTTTCTCAAGGATATATCCAGAGAGTTGCAGATGATCTTCGTACTTCATTGTTGCAGTAATGACTCTTAGAATTTCCTGCCAGGCAGAAGCTAGAGTCCAGCCCAGTTACTACACTCGGATGGCAATCTGAGGGTGCTTAGCTCTCCACCTATGAGATTGTGAGGCCATCACGTTTGCTGCCTGGTTGTTGTTTCCAGAGACTGCACCATTATCTTCTGTTTATCCCATGTTTGAGACAAAGATCCCTTCCAGATATTCTACCCTATCAGCAAAGTTAAGCGGCAGCAAAAATTCGAAAGCTGCTTAAGAAATGAGTCATCAGAGATCCAACAAGACCAAAGAAGATCTGGGGTCTTACGTAGAGCCATTTTAGTGCCAAAGAAAACCAAGGGCTTCACGCCCGTTTTGTACCTTAGCAAATTGCACCTGTGTAAAACAGACCAATTCTGGATGGTGACTGTGTGTAATTCATTCTATCTCTGACGGATGATTGGATGTGCTTGGTAGACTGCAAAGATGATTGCTGTCACCCAACGATAGTGAGGTATTTCAGGGGATTCCTGCACTTTAGGTTAGGAGTCTGTCACTACCAGATGTTCTTTGTGTTTCACTGTTGCAGTAATCACATTTTGGTTATCCCTGCCAGGGTAGACCTCAGTCTGCCCAAATACCAGAGGCGTAGTATTTCTGCATCTGTTGCCATTGCTTCATGACTGACATCAGGTCGTCGTCAGTGTAAAATAAGGCAGCCGACGCCATTACATCAGTCTTTCTTGCCAATGAGCCCGAAGCATAAACAAGTTCGCACGTGTGCTGGTCAGCCACTACCTGAGTTTTCGTTTACCAAATTGAAGTCTTCTAAAGCTAAGTGCTGGGGATTCTTTTTTTCTTGCTCTAACCGATGTCAGAAAAAGTTAACAATTGTCTCGCCTGTGGAAAGCAAATACCACACACACTTTCATTCTTACTGCGTCACTTGCTTAGGCCCAGACATCCCCTGCTCAGCCCCTGATGTCCGCTTCTGGATTCGCAATCCGCTACTGTGACACTTTCGGAGTCTGGTATGCCGTGAGACTCCATAGACTAAGGATCCTGCGGATGTCTTTACCTTGAATGGGTCCAGACCTGCTGAGCAGGCACCGGCTTCCGAGGTGCTTCGCACTAATGATTCTCGACACAGACTTTCGCGTCTAGCATTTTTTCGAAAACTACAGAGTTTCTAAGGCACAGGGTACGAACCACACCCAAGAAACTGACCCAATCACAGGCACCTGCTTCCTTGCCTCACTCTCAAATGCTTAAAATGGAAGATCTTATAATACTGATTGGGAAGCAAAGCTACCCATTCCAAAACAGAGATTTGGCCCCAGTAGTTTTGTCTGAACAGGAGTCCGATGACTCTGAGGCATCTGAATCTGGTCTAGTTCACGTTGTCGTAAGCCGGCAATATCAAATAAGATGTCGGCACGACAATGTCGAAAGTCCACAACATCGTGCAGGTAAACGGAAATCTCTGTAAGGGGGAGATTTCCGTTTACCTCAATGTACTGCGGTCTCTGAGTTGGTATATTTAAGTAGGGGGGGTGTGGGGTGCAGGGAGCTTGCCCCCTGCCTACGTTAGTTTTTTTTTATTTTTTTACGTTCGAAATTTTGCTACTTTGATCAATAAAGTTCGACCTTTATTGATTCAGTGTAGTTTTGATAACGTGATATAGACTCTCTGAATATGAAGGCATGCAACCCCTCCCTGCTTATGAGGATTCTGATGTGGAGGAATCCATTCCTTTAGCCTCCATCCGAGGATTTTTCATTTGGGGGAATCCTATATACTTTCATGGAGCATTTCCTATGAGAATGTTTGCACTTCCCACAGTTTAAAAAGAGACTCTGGGAATTCTTATATCTTCCACAGCACAGACCTCTGGCCATTCCTCCTGTCTTGGATGTTGTGGATGATGTTTTCTTGAAATGTAGTTTGACTCCTGACACCCTCCTTCCTGCTCCCAGGAAACCTGACGGGTACTATAGAGTCTCTGACTCTCAAATTTCTTTTCAAAATCCTACTGCTGACCCTGAGGTAATTTCTCAAGGGGATAAAGGAAATAAAGGAACTTTTGCTAAGGTTCCCACTGCCTCAGGGATGCCCGAGCATTAGACAGATGGTGTAAAAAAGTATACACCTCTAATAATCTTGCTGTTAGAGCATTAAATTGTCAGTTCCATATGCTTAAATTTCAGCAAAATACCATGGAACTCGAACAAAAATATCTTCTCCTGCTTGTGCAGAAAGTAGTTACAAGAGTTAATGCATTCTGCAAGTGAAGTAACTAAGCACACCTTACAATGTGGTTTTGATGCCCTAGAAGCATCTTGCAGGGCAGCAGTCACTGGTTCTGTCTTAGAAGGCATGCATGGCTTAAGGAACAGCCCTTGCTAGACCATGTCAAATCCAAATTATTGGAGACAGCCTTGCACAAAGACAACTTATTTGGCACCAAGGCAGAGGAGGTCTTAAAAAAGATGGACGAGAAAGCTAAATCTATGCAGACAGTTAAGGACTTCCTGCAGATCCAGCCACCCAGGTTCAGTAGGCATTGCCCATGCAAGCACTGGTCCTTTCTTGTCACCTCCAGTTCATCTCAGCCCAGACCCCAGGGAAGCAGGCCCCCCAGGCAGTAGCCCCATGAAATGCAGAGATCTAACCATTCCAGGAAGTGCTAAGCCACCCCCTCATGGTAAGAACTCACAATGACTCTCCACTTCCACCCCCTCCCTCTACCCACCCGCACTTGCCCGTAGGAGGAAAATCTCCTTCCACGCAAGCACCTGGGCCACCATTACCAACGACCGCTGGGTCCTCAACATAGTATCCCAGGGATACAGATTTTATTTCCAGATGTTCCCCAAAACCAGTGGGTGGTAGCCAGAAAGCAAGTCTTTTCCCTGCTCTCTATGAGGACAATAGAGCACGTTCCTGCAGAACAGATAGGCCAAGGTTTCTACTCCCGACTCTTCCTGGTACCCAGAAAAGAGAGCACATGGCGCCCCATCCTCAATCTATCCATTCTTAATGCCTTTCTGGTGATTCCAAAATTCAAAATGCTCACCCTCCAGCAACTACTACCTATTCAGGGATTGCTTGGTTAGCAACCCTAGACCTAAAAGAAGCCTACCTGCACATCCTAATCAGGGACTCATGCTGGAAATATCTAAGTTTCAAGGCAGGATCACTGCACTTTCAGTTCTCTGTGCTTCCCTTTGGCTTACATACTGCTCCCAGAGTTTTCACAAAATGTCTGGCTCCGGCCATTGCTTTTTGCAGGCAAAGAAATATTGAAATGTACCCATACTTAGACTGCCTAATTCAGGCAGATAGGAAAAGCTGCTCAAGCACATGGCCTTTGTAAATGATCTACTGACCTCCCTAGGGTATACTATCAATGAAAAGAAATCCAAACTAGTACCCACCCAAAAAATATATTCCTTGGAGTAAGCCTGGACACAGCATCCCAGATGGCATTCCTTACACCAGAAAAGCAAACCTACCTGACAGCCTATTTCTGTCTACTAGCCACCAGACCCCAGTTGTCCACAAGAAAAATACTGCAAGCTCTGGGGTTCATGGCTTCTTGCATTCTACTCATTCCGTATGCCAGACTGCATATGAGGAAACTACAGTGGTACTTAAAAAGCCTTTGGTGTCAGCACTCTCAAGACCTGGAATTTCTTATACCAATGTTACCTTGCTTAAGGAAAGATTTTCTTTGGTGGCAGCAGCATGCTACCACAACAAGGGACTACCCTTCTCACAACCCCACACCATCCAGACCCTCACCACAGACTCGGACAATGCCTGGGTTGCACACCTGGATGGCAGCTGCATACAGGGCCAGTCGAGCCCACAATTACATCTGCACATCAACCAAAAAGAGATGTTCGCCATCAAGCACGCACTGACAGCTTTCAGACCCCTCCTCTCCCCAGGGGCTCTACTGATCAAACCAGACAGCAACACTGTGATGTGATATATCAACAAGCAGGGAAGGACTCACTCGTACCCTCTGTGCAGGCTCGCCATGGCCCTTTGGCACACGGCCTCAGGCATGCAACTACACCTGTTATCACAATTCCTGCCAGGCGCTCTAAACTCTCTGGCAGGCAACTTAAGCAGAAATCTTCTGGACCAATACGAGTGGCAGCTAGACCAAAGAACCTTCACTTTTGTAACTCAGAAATGGGGCGCCCCAAAGGTCAACCTCATTGCTTCCCACTCCAACCATCAGCTCAGCAAGTTCTGCACCAGGGAGCCTCACTGCAAGACCTGGAAAGTGGATGCTCTATCCTTCCAATCATGATTGCCCCAGACTGGCCACACCAGCACTGGTTACCCACTGCTGTCACCTGTCACTTCTGCCACCATGGCATCTCCCTCAGATCCCAACACTCCTGAACCAGAGGGAAGGAGAATTCGTGCATCCCCAATTGCAGACCCCAATCTGGCAGCCTGGCTTATTCCCTGACCACTGCACAAGCTGCCAATCTCAGCAAACAGGTTCTAGATGTTATATGTGAGGCCATACGCCCTAGCACTAGAAAGTCTTATGCTGACAAATGGAAACGGTTTTGCACCTGGATCCAGGCTAAGGGACCCAGGACGGCACAACCCTCCCTCCCTCTCATCCTGGATTACCTTGCTGACCTGTTACACAGGAGTCTATCCCTTTCTTCTATTAAAATTCATGCCTGAGCTATCTCTACTCATTTCGGCACAGAGCCACGTCTTTTCTCACACCCTCTCATCAAACAAGTTCCTAAGAGGGGTTAACAACTTGAGGCCACTCAGAAGAGCTCCTACCCAAGCTTGGGACCTAAACTTTGTGTTGGAAAAGCTCACCCTGTCCCCCTTTGAACCAGCAGCTTTAGCAGAGTTAAAGTTTTTCTCATGGAAGACAGCCTTGCTTCTGGCCATCACTTCAGCAAGAATAGTATCCAAGCTACAAGCACTAATGGCTGTAGAGCCCTACATTTTCCATGCTGACAGTGTCTTTCTCAGGACTAACCCATCCTTCATGCCAAAGGTGGTGTCCAATGTGGCTCTCAACCAATCCATTCATTTGCCCACCTTTTTCCCTAACCCACAAAACAAGTGGGAAAGGATATTGCGCACTCTAGATGTGCACAGAAGCTCAGATTCTATCTGGACATGACTAAATCATTTAGTAAGACTGATCAATTGCTAGTCAGTTTTGCTGCAGGAGCAGAGGGCAAAGCCATATCCAAACAAACCATTTAAAATGGATAGCGCACTGCATCCATTTCTGCTACAAGCAACACCCCCCCTCCCCCCAAGGGGTTCAGGTCACATTCTACAAGAGCAACCTCCACCTCTGCAGCTTTCCTCAGAGGGGTCCCCACTAGGGACATCCTGGAGGCTGCAACATGGACATCAGTTCATACCTTCACCAAGCATTACCACCTGCCTATCTTCAAATCCAGGGTAGGCTTTGCCACTGCAGTCTTGCAGGGCATCCTAACCAGCCCCCAGTCATCTTGACTGCCTCCACCCTTTCCTTCAGCTTTGGGAGTCAACCAAAATGTGACGACTGCAACAGTGAAACATAAAGAACACAGTACAGTTGTGTACACTTACCATAAATGTAGATGTTAGTGTATTCACTGTTGCAGTCCTGGTTTCCCTCCCTCCACCTCCTTGACCGCCACCGCCCCCCCCCCCCACAAGGAATTTTTGGTATTTACTTTTTACTGGTGGTGTTCCACCATAACCTAGCTACCTCTTGGGGGCTCCTGACAGGGCAAGAAAAACTGATGTAATGACGTTGTCTGCCTTATTTTATACTACTGACGACCTGACGTCATTCCTGGAGCAACTGCAACCGACGCAGAAATACTAAGCCTCTGGTATTCGGGCCACCTGAAGGCTTCCCTGGCAGGGATAACCCAAATGTGATGACTGCAACAGTGAATACACCTACATTTATGGTAATTGTGCACAACTGTACTTTTTGAGCACTGCTTTTTGTGCTCGTCACAGCTCCGTAGATTTTCAACAAATGCATGCTAGTGGTAGCTTGATTCAGACTACAAGGATTCTGAGTCTTTCCATACCTGGAGAACAAGATCTGTATGGCAACTTCAAGGGCATCATTGGTTTAGAGAAGGGACTTTTCTGTTCAATCTGTGCCTGTCCTTTGTTATTACTGTTAGGTTCAAAAATCCAACCTGGAATATTTTCAAGCTCTTGAGTTTATCAGAAGCCAGCTGGATGCCAAGTCAGATTTGCTGCTTCCCTCGAAGCTGATCTCCATAAAACTTCAGGCTCTTCAAGCTTCCTACTTCCAAGGCAGCCAGCATTCACTGTCTTGCTCTTGTTGCAAAGTTCTTCATGACACATTACAGTGGACCTTGTCAGTTCAGTGGTCAGATAAACTCGTCCAATGAATTTTCGTGTCTCACTGACATTTGTCCTCACATCATGGTGGCTGATGTTAGATGAAATTACTGTCATTTTTTTTTTCTTCAGCCCACAACAATGTTAACCACAACAAACTCTCCCCCCTGGTTTGGGGGGTGCGTTTTGAAGGGTACCTGGTTCCAGTCAGAGTCCCATCTTCACCTTATTGATTTGGCTATGAGAGCAGTCCCCATGCAGGCCTTTCAAGACTGCCTACCCAAAGGTGTGATTGCTGTCCAAACTGACAACATGGCAGTGGTCTGGTACATAAATAAGGGGAACCTCCAATCCTATCCCCTGTGTTGAGAGACTGTGGTAATGGGTGATGTCCTTTCAGCTCTTTCTGGTGGCAGTGTGCATACTATTGAAATGTAACATTCTAGCACACAAGCTTAGCAGGAGCATATTAATGCCTCGAGTAGTATCTCAGTCCATTAGTGGCTGCTCATATTTTCAGCCACTGGGGCTAGCCTTGCTGCAGCCTCTTTATAATATCGTTCAACATGAAATGCAGCAGCTTTTTGCCTTGATCTCTCCCAAGGAACAGTCCGAGGTTTCCCATTACATACTAGACTTTCAATCCAGATCCCGGACTTAGTTTGGCTCAACTGTTTTGTGTAATATTCTCACCTGAAACCTCTCAGCTCTCTGGCTGGGGAGTCTGATTCACAGGTTGAGGCATTGAATGCTAGAGCTGTGTACTTACAATGCTAGATCCATGTTGTCATCTGTCAATCACAACCATCCCTTTTCTTGTCCCTCCTTCCATGTTGTCATTGGTAATTTGTGGCTCTTTGTGGGCCTTGCAGATCAGTCCTAAGTCTGTTCCCTTTTAGTGTATCCATTATTTTTTGTTTTTTGGGGGGGGGGTTGTTCATGCAAATCAGGTACTGTAGTGCAAACTCTGAAGAGATTTAGGCATACAGAGCATTGTGGGAGAGTGGAGCTTTGGGAGCTGTGAGCATCTAATGATTCTGATGTGCCAGCTTTGGCTATGATAACTTCCAGGTTAAGACAGAGAAAGACAGCATGGATCTTGCATTATGGTTAAGTACATGATTTTCATTTTCCTCACAAATGTAAGCAGATATATTCTTCCTATGCCAACACAACAGAAATATCCAGTTGCACCAACTGTTAGAAATGCTGTCTCAAGGTACCAATACAGTAAGTTCCCCACCCCACAAGTAAAGCAAAGGGTTTTACCCGGGGCTTTTCCTAGTACCAGGATATTTTGTACCTGTTAAAGCTAACCAAGTTCCTAAAACGAGCAGGCTTCAGAGTATTGGATCTGTAGTCACTACTTCAGTTTAAGCGTCCAAAGTGTCCTTGTTACACAAGATTTCAGAGATGCCTATCTGCATTCCATCATTTTTGATCTGCATTCCATCATTTTTGAGAGTGACTGAAGTTTCTTGAGGTTTATGGTTGGTAAATTTCATTGTCCAACTTTCTTCTCCTGTTTCAGATGTCCTATTCACTTGCTTCAGTGTTCTTCACTTGAGGGATATCCCAGCCAGATGTGTGCCCCGACGTCCACCAGCAGCTACCGAACGTCGGTTTTGCAGTTTCCAATGTTTTCGTCCGTCTTCTCAGAGAAGTGCCCCGTTAGGGAATTTATTCATCTGAAGTAGTTAACTTCATTTGATCATCAAACTGTGGGTTCTGGATCTGATACGGATCAGAGCCGGCAGCTTACCAAGCTAAAGGTCTGAGCTCCAAGCTCTTCCCCCTTACCCATACTACACTGCAACCTACTTCCAATCCCCAGATCTCATTTGCTGCAGCTTCACCAGCA
The DNA here is from genome assembly GCF_019279795.1 of Protopterus annectens. Classification (NCBI taxonomy): domain Eukaryota; kingdom Metazoa; phylum Chordata; order Ceratodontiformes; family Protopteridae; genus Protopterus; species Protopterus annectens. Next base: position 283,650,404 of record NC_056736.1, on the reverse strand, counting down.
CAGGATTCCTGAGCTCCAGGCATGTTTGTTAGGTTTTCATCTAACTTTCAGTCTGTGTGTTCATTTGAGTGCTAAAACACTTAACCCTGTCCTTATTTTCCCTGGGATTTGCATTTATATATATATAAAAAAAAAAAAATAGTGTAGTGGTATACGAAAGTTTCCGAACTTTTTGTGTAGGCCTCCCCTTCCCGCCCTTTGTGTTTGTGTGATTACTTAGCTTGTCTAAGTTGGTCATGTCGGAAAGGTCAGAAACTGACATTTTCTAAGTGCACAGTGTGTGGCTATAAGCTGCCACCAGCCAATGGTCACACTGCGTAGTTTGGGGGTTCCCTATCTGATATCCATCTGCAAGATTTGTGCAGCTTTTAACCCCCGGGCCCTGTGGGATCGCATGACCAAGCTGATTCTGGCGGGTCTTTTACCCACAGAGTCAGGTACTTCTGCAGCAGCATTTTCAGCCATCCAGCCCTCCCCCCTGTCCCTGACTCTCACTCCCACCTGTAAACAGGGAGAGAGAAAGGGAGAGACAGGGAGAGGGTCGCAAGAGGCAAGCGGACTTGGATCCATTCCCCCCCCCCCCAGTAAGGTGATCTCGACACCAGAAAAGATAGCTAGGGTGTCTTCCCCTCACCTCCGTTCTCCACGATTCTCCTTGGAGCCAGAGGAGGAGGCTTGGCCGGCCCACTTCACGGTAGTCCTCGCATCGACCCACACTGCTGGTGTTGGTGGCGTCCTCGAGATCCACAAGGGAGCCTCTGTGACGCCGATATGGACCGGATGATAAGGTTCCTGCAAACTCAATTGCAGATGGGAGTGTTGCTGGCCCCCCCCCCCCCCAGCCGGAGTGGGGAGTTCGGCTCCAACATTTGCCCTGATAGCTCCTTCTCTGATCCACGCTCTGGTTTCTGAGTCCATGGATCTGAGTAGCCCTGGAGTCAGGGGTTTGGCGCAGATGGTCCCTCCTACCTCGACACTGGCCATGCCCTCGAGCCTGTCTGATCCGAGGTGATGTGTGTTGTCGGTTCCATTTTGGTCAGGGCATACCATCTCCTTGGGTCCGGCCGTTACATCCTTGGCTCCGATCTCCTCATCTGATCCGAGGGGAATGGCTACCCACACCACCAGTTTCATGGAAGCTGGTTCTCATTCTGCTTTCAATGCTGTGGAGAGGGTTCTTTCTGGAGGATCGAGACCTCTCACTCTTTTCCTCTAAATCCGCCCCTTGCAACTGAGTTTGTCTAACATCATCCAGTCCACCCAGGGACAGCCTGGGTCTGATACGCACCAGACAGTTCCCCTTGAGGAATAAGAGACTGCGAGCCCTCCCCGGAGAGTCCCCAAAAGGAGGCCCCTCTCAAATACCAGTGCAAAAGGATGCACACGGACTCCCCTGAGTCCCTCACTGAGGATACTGACTTGGAGGAAGGGGAAGGTTCCCCCAGATCACCCACCCAAAGATGGCTCCTTCGGAGACCATGGAATTTCTTTGCCGGGGGGTGGGGTAGTTTGGTCCGCCCAAAAACCTTCCTTGAACGAGGCGTTCGCAGACCCATCTACCTCTTGGGTGTCCCCCCCCGTCCGACCCTCTGGTGAATCTAGTTACCACCAGAGCCTGGAAGGAACCGGACACTGTAGAGCAAATACCCAAACGGCCATACAAAGTATTGAGCCCTCCTGCGGACAAGCCCACTTGGAGTAATGGTTCCCCAGTTGATGCCATGGTGGTGGAGGCCACCAAAAAGGAACTTGCCCATGAAAGTTCCTCTGTTCATCCCCCGGACAAGGAGTCCAGGGCAATGGATAGTCTTGGAAAGCAGACTTTTGCTTCAGCTGCCTTTGCTATAAGGGCACTGAATTACATGGCCCACGTAATTAGACTGCAGCATGACCTCGTGAAGGAGTACGCTGAGTCTCCCCCAGAGTCCATTTCAGCTGAGGATAAACTGACATTCTCTGCTCATATGGCCACTATCAAGTCTGTTTCGAATACGTCCATGCGTTTACTCTCACACCACCGAGGGAGCTGCTAGGGCAGCCAGGTCCAGTATTGCCATGAGGCATCATGCCTGGCTCCCGCTTTGCGATTTTTTGGAACCTTTCAAGACGTCCTTCACTAATGCCCGTTTTGACGGTTCGACCCTGTTCATGAAGACTGTCCAGGATACACTTGTCCAGAGTGAGAAAGATGGGATAACGCCGTCAGCCGTCGGGATCCACTGCTCTAACCCTCAAAGGTCCTTCTCCAGGAACCAGCGAGGGCAAAAGAAGCTGTGGTTCCGCAAATCTGCAGTCCCGGAGCGCTCCGGACTCCTCCCTCAGTGGCAGAAGGGGACCAAAGAATTTGGGTCATGGGAACCCTTTTCCGACCGACCCGCGCAGCAGCCCTGAGGGGTTGCCCGACTGCTCCTCCCTGGAGGCAGTCAGGGGGGGTGTTTTTTGAGGCACCTAGCCCAGTGGAAGTCCATCACGTCAGATCGCTGGGTGCTTCGAATAATATCCAGAGGCTATTCTTTTCCCTTTATAAACAGTCCCCTATACGCAAGGTACCTCCTAGACGTCCCACCCACTCAAAGGGAGGCGGCAGCTTTAGAAACAAGAAAGCTGCTAGAAAAAAGAGCAATCCTGCAAGTGCCCCCAGACCAGTCCAAATCGGGCATCTATTCCAAGTTCTTTTTGGTGCCAAAAAAGACGGGGGACTTGAGGCAGATTCTCGACCTATCCCCAATGAACCTGTCCGTTGTCAAGGAAAAGATCCAGATGGTCACGCTACAATCCATCCTGCCCTTCTTGCAGGAGGAAGACTGGATGTGCTCGATAGACTTAAAGGATGCGTACTACCATATCTTGATGGACATGCGATCCAGGAGGTTCCTCTGCTTTCGGCTAGAAGCCAGTCATTGCCAGTTCAGTGTCCTACCCTTCGGTCTCACCACAGCCCCCTGGGTGTTTATTTACCAAGGTCATGGCAGTTGTAGCGGCCCACCTGAGGCTTCAGGGCATTCAGGTCTTTCCGTACCTGGACTACTGGCTTTGCACTGCCTCCACAAGGTATCAGCTTGTACTAACCAGAAATTTCTTTCTTCAGTTGTCGACTCGGCTGGGTATCCCGATAAATCTCAAATCTTCCCTTCAACCTGTTCAAACTCTAGACTAAATAGGGGCAAGAATAGATTCTCTTCAGGCCAGGAAATTTTTTACCCTAGACAGACTTCACAGCCTGGCCCTTCATGTATTGGTGCTCCTTCAGTCCCCTGCACCCCCAGCGGAGTTGGTCCTGAGAGCCCTAGGGTCCATGGCAGCAGTTATAATTCTGGTTCCTCGTGCACGTCTGCATATGTGTGTGTTACAGTGGACGTTATAAGTTCAATGGTCTCTACTACATCAGTCTCTAGACTTTCTGATTCCTCTGAGCAAAGTGTGCAAAAATTCTGATGTGGCTTCAATCCCAGGATCTGCAAGGACGACGCCCCTCTGTTACGCCTCCACCCCAAGCCACGGTGGCCACGGATGCCTCCCGCTTAGGGTGGGGGGTCATTGTTTGGGCAGGACTGTCCAAGGCACGTGGACTCCAGAGTGAGACCATTCTGCATATAAACGTTCTAGAAATGAGAGTAGTCCTTTTAGCGTTGCAGGCTCTTCATACCTCTCTTCCTCTGGGAACTATTGCGATCCAGTCAGACAATGTCAGTGGTCTGGTCCATTAACAAACGGGGGAACCAGGTCTTATCCACTTTGTCGAGAGGCCACGAGTGTGTGGGAATGGGTGATGTCCACCAACTGCTTTCTGATAGCAATGCACATTCCGGGTCGGTCCAATATTTTGGCAGACAAATTGAGCAGGACTATCCTTTCGCCTTACAAGTGGTCTCTGAACCCTTATGTAGTGGAACAGATCTTCCTCCGGTGGGGTCAGCCTTGCTGCGATCTCTTCGCATCACATTGCAACGCAAAGTGCATTGAGTTTTTCACTCTTATTCCCCCGACGGGGGAAGGCCCCAGAGACACTCTTGTCCATGCTTGGCCACCTGGTTTTCTTTATGCATATCCTCCGCTTCCTCTCATGACAAAATTCTTACAGGAAAACTCTGTTGGGGAGCAGTTATCCTCATAGCCCCATTCTGGCCTTGTCAAGTTTGGTTCCCTTGCCTGCGGTCTCCTCTTCTAGCTCCACCCTGGATCTTGGATCCCATTCCGGATCTTATTCGTCATCCTGGAATTCTTCCTCTGAATTTGGACAGCCTCAAACTCGCAGCTTGGTTGCTCCAGTTCCATTAGTTGTCAGGACTCTGGGGATTTCTTCCCCAGTTAAATCCATCCCGGTAGCGGTACAAAGTCCTCTACCAGAAAAGTTTATAGTAGTAAATGGAAATGTTTTTCCATTTGGGCTGCACAGAGAAATCTGGATCCTTTTACCTCTCCAGTTCCAGCGGTGTTAGATTTTTTTGTCTCATTTTCTAACAAGGGGCCAGCTCTTCCACAGTAAAAGTCCATCTGGCGGCTATTTCCCATTTTCACGTAGGGGAAAATTCAGGTTCCCTAGCTGCTGCCAGAATTTGCAAGAGTTTTGTGAAAGGTACTTTTCTTCTGAGACCCCCTATCAAAAATCCTTCCCCGCTGTGGGATTTGACTTTGCTTCTTCAGGCCTTATTTGTGCCCCAGTTCGAGCCCGCAGCATCAGTTGACTTGAAATTCTTGTCATGGAAGACTGCGTTCCTGGTGGCTATTACTTCAGCCAGGAGAGTGTCAGAGCTTCAGGCACTATGTATGAAACCCCCAGACCTAGTTTTTCACAAGGATAGGGTATCTCTCAGGACTAAACGAGTCTTTTCTTCCTAAAGTTGCTTCGGAATCTAATATTAATCAGTCTATTCATTTGCCTGTATTTTTTCCCTAATTTTCAAAATAAAGGGGAATACAAACTTCATTTGCTGTGAATGTTCACAGGCAGTTAGTTTTTACTTGCATAGGTCCAAACCCTTCTGTAAATCTGACCAGTTTTTCATTTCCTTTGCCAATCACTTTTTGGGAAAACCAGTTTCAAAGGTGACACTAGCTAAATGGATTTCACTTTGTATTTTAGAAGCATATAAAGAACTTGGATTACCAGTACTAGAAGGGGTTCATGCTTACACTACCTGTTTTATAGCTACTTCTGCTGCATTCTAGTCTAGAGTTTCCCTGGACGATATTTGCTCAGCAGCTACCTGGGCTAGCTAGGTTTGGTGTCTAGAGGAAGGGCTTCCTTTTGCTCTGCAGTGCTCCAAATTATCCTTCCTTAAGGTTCTTCGAAGATTTCGGGTAGCTGGGGACTCTGTTCCACAGGTTGATGATCAAATGAAGTTAACTACTTCAGATAAAGTTAAGTACTCACCATAACGTTCCATCTGAGTAGGTAGACTTCATTTGTCAGCAAGCTTTCCTCCCGACCTTGATGGTTATTTCTCTGTTTGGGCACGATGTCCTGAATTTGACGAGCCTGGTGTATGTGTTCGGTCAGGTTTTTTGGCTTAGGTGGTTGTGTGTCACGTATTGGGTGGCAAACTCGATCTGAGGATTGGAAGGAGGTTGCAGTGTAGTATGGGTAAGGGGGAGGAGCTTCGAGCTCGGATCTTTAGCGTGGTAAGCTACCGGCTTGGATCTGTATCGGATCAGGAACCCACAGGTTGCTGACAAATGAAGTCTACTCAGATGGAATGTTATGGTGAGTACATCATTTCTTTTTTGTTCCTTTTTATGTCATCCAGAAAGAACGAGTGCTAGTGTGGGAGACACATTCCACATAAGGACAGGGAATACCCAGTGTCTCTTCTGCCTAGGCCCCGATCACAACCATAGGTTGTGTAGTATTTGCCAGTTTGTTCCAAAGACACATTGAAGCAGTTTTAATTCTTTATCTTTGTATTTGGAAAATCTGTGATCTGATGTTATCAATCTTAATTTATCCTTGACCTTTGGGGACACTGATGTTCTTTTGCAGTCATTACATTTGGGTAATCTGCTGGCAGGTTACCCTCAGTCGGCATGAATTCCAAAGTCTTGGGTCCTGCGTCGGTTGCTGTCTTCTCTTCCATGACGTCAGGTCGTCAGGGGTATAAAACATGCAGCCTACACAATTTTCTCCAGTCTTTCTTGCCGTGCGGTGCCTGAAGCAGAAGCATTTCGCAACTGCTGGTTGGCAGACTACTGAAATATTAGCTTTAATGAAGACTTCGGTTCTGAAACTCAAACTCTAAGTACCCCGTTGGGGAAAACTTTTTTCTTGCTTTTTACCTATGTCAAAAGTTAATAATTGTATTACTTGAGGGAAGCAAATACCTCATAAGGATTTCCATTTATACTGTATTCCTTGCCTAGGCCCTGATCACAACGTGCCTGGCTGTTGGTTTTGTGCTAGATTTAACCAACGCACTATTAAGTTTTTTCAGTAT